>NW_025212045.1:0-25000 GCF_004010195.1 Chiloscyllium plagiosum
GAATTGGCTGGGGGTATTTTTCCTGGAGCAGCAGAGGCTGAGGGGTGATATTACAGATGTTTATAAAATCATGAGGGCCATGGATGGGGTAAATAGGCAACGTCTTTTCCCTGGGGTCGTGGAATCCAAAACTAGAGGGCATAGACTTAAGGTGAGAGGGGAAAGATATAAAAGGGGCCTAAGGGACAACTTTTTCATGCAGAAAGTGGTGTGTCTATGGAATGAACTGCCAGAGGAAGTGTTGGAGGCTGGTACAATCATAACATTTAAAGGGCATTTGGATGGGTATATGAATAGGAAAGGTTTAGAGGAATATGGGGCAAAATGCTGACGAATGGTACTAGATTTATATAGGATATCCTGTTGGGCGTGGATGGTTGGTTCGAAGGGTCTGTTTCTGTGCTGTATATCTCTATTTCTCTAACTAAACAGATGCTAATGGACCTGATTTCAAATAGTAACATATTGTGGCATTGTGCAGGTCTCCCTAGCTTGGGGTTGACATTGCACCCACCCAGTTCCCTGCAGGATTGGAATTCAGATATTCCATCCACAGTCTTCAGGCTTTGGATCTGAATGTTTCCCTTATCTTCACATTGTTAAAAATCACACACCAGTTTGTAGTCCAACAGAAGTTTGTAGTCCAACGGAAGTACAAGCTTTCAGACCTGATGAAAGAACAATGCTCCAAAAGCTAGTACTTCCAAATAAACTTGTTGGACTACAAATTGGTGTTTAACTTTGTCCACCCCAGTCCAACACTGGCACCTCCACATCTTTTTATATTGTCTTTCCTAATTTCTGGCATATATTAATAAAATGCAGAGCATAGTTAAAGTATAACACCAAGTTATTTGGTCCTTGTTAGCTGTGCTACACAGGAGCCTTTTAAAGTGCATTCCTCCAGCTGTGACAGAGCCTTACTCTGAAATAGAAAGTAACCCCAATGTTTGGCTGTTTTTGACACATGAAAGAAAGGATTTATTTTGCTGCATCCCTGAGCCACTGTGCTCCACCCCACCCTCTCCCTCCACACTGGCATCCACTCTCCAAATTCTCCTTCCTCCGGGAGTCTCCAAAGGGGGAGGGCCCAGAATCGTGGGGGTGGGGCCGTGATCACGAGTGGGCGGGACCAAGTGTGTCAGGGGTGGGATCGAGAGCTGGGGTTCGGGGGGGGCGGGTCGTTCAGCTGGTGTTTCCGTGAGGCCTATTCCGCCGCTCGTGTTGGGTGTGTAGAGTCGGCAGCTGGAGGGTCAGGGTGAGTGAGTGAGTGTGGTCAGGGTGAGTGAGTGAGTGAGTGTGTTCCTGGATAGCTGCGGTTCGATGTTGGAACAGTGAATCCTCCCTGAGTGTTGGAAATGTCAGATAGCAGAATCACCATAAACCAGGGTTCATAACGCCTCTCAGGAAAAATAAGAAGCACCAACTACATGACGGTTTGATGAGGAGGTACCAGTGTTGGACTGGGGTGCACAAAGTTAAAAATCATCCAACACCAGGTTGTAGTCCAACAGTTTATTTGGAAGTATTTATGATCCTGCCCCACTAACTACCTGATGAAGGAGCAGCGCTTGAAAGATAACCTTGCAAATAAACCTCTTGGACTATAACCTGGTGTTGTGTGATTTTTAACTACATGGTGTTAAACACTTGGAATGTGAATTAGGTCCCCCTTATGTTTCTCTTCCCAGGGTCTTAGATTTTCCGTTTCCAGATTCAGCAGCGAACTGATCAGTCTATAGCTTACTTCCATAATCATCTACTTAAGCCATGGTTTGTAACATTGAATTTTAGGCGATCCTGCAAGAAATTGCATCAAGCTTGTTTTACTTTTTTTTGAAACCATATTTTACCCTTCACATCAGAGGGTGATTTGGTGTAAGAAAAAATGTGCTGGCAGGTAAATATTAACCAGCAGTAGCACACAGACAATCATGCAATTTGTTCTATTCTGCAAAGAGAGTACTGTATATATGACAATGTACACAATTGACTGAGTTGGTTACCTTACGATTTCCCAAAAGCCTGTCCACCATCTACAAAGAATATAATGGAATGCTTCCCACTTGTCTGGATAAGTGCAGCTCCAATAACACTAACAAAACTTGACACCACCCAGGACAAACAGTCCACTTGTTGCACCACATTTGCAGACATTCACTCCCTCCACCACTAAGACTCAGTAGTTGCACTTGTGCCATCTACAAAATGAACTGCAGAAATTCACCAACGGCAGCATCTGTCAAACCATGACCACGTCAAGAAGGATAAAGACAGCAGAGATATGTGCACATTACCACAATTCTGAGTTGGAACTTTGCTTTAACAAGGTCAAAACCCAGGAGATTCCTTCCTAAGAGCACTTTAAGTCTATCTATGCCACATGGATTGCAGCAGTTCAACAATGTGTGAATTAGGATCAGAAGTAGGCAGTTCAGCTTCCCAAGTCTGCTCTGTTATTCAGGAAGATATTGTGGCTTTAATGTGTTTAGATTCAATTTTATATATCATACACTTTGATTTCCTTGATGGTGAAGAACCTATTTACCTCTGACTTAAAAATATTCAATGGTGTTGCCTCCAGGATGAAACCAATTAACAATATAGATCCTGAAATAACTATACAAGAAATTAATTCAGAACATGCTTTAATTTAGTTTTGCCATTCTGAACCTCTAGAAAAGTTTATAGGATACACTTATAATCTCCATTGCATAGGAAAGGTTTAGTAAGATATGGGCTAAATGCAGGCAAATGGGACTAGTTTAGTTTGGGAAACTTCGTCAGCAATGACGATTTGGACTGAAGGGTCTGTTTCTATGCTGTATGGCTGTGTGACTCCCTGTGACTCTAAATCTGGCATGATAATGGACTCTCTGATCACTTAATTTCTTGCCATCTATCTCACACACTCATGAATGGGCCCAAGGGTGTCATATAGTTCTGAAATGTATCCAATTTACCTTGGATTGCCCTGGAAGAGTAGAGTCTCCCAAAATTAAGCAACAAATGAAGGAAACTGCTTTGTGTTGTTATTATGCAATAGCAACAAGAATGTTTTTCACCAATAACGCTGCTGCCATCTAGCTAAGAAAATAGTCTTAGTGAGTTTTGAGAAGATTTGTAGGTCAGGTTGAGGTTCTGGATGTAAGTTTGCTCACTGAGCTGGAAGGTTCGTTTACAGACGTTTTGTCACGATGCTAGGTAACATCATCAATGAGCCTCCAGTGAAGCACTGGTTGTAGTTCCCATTTTTTATTTATGTGTTTAGGTTTCCTTGGATTTGTGATGTCACTTCTAATTATTTCTCTCAGGTAAATGGGATCCAAGTCAATGTGTTTGTTGATATAGTTCCGGTCCAACCAGAAATTGTGTCTCACTAATTTAATTGAGTTTTTTGAAGATGTAGGAAGGGGATTGACGAGGGCAGAGTAGTGGATGTGATCTTTGTAGACTTCAGTAAGGCTTTCGACTAGTAAGGTAGACTAGTTAACAAGGCTAGATCACACAGAATACAGGGAGAACTAGCTATCTGGATACAAAAATGGCTTGAAGGTCGAAGAGGGTGATGGTAGAGGGTTGCTTTTCAGACTGAAGGCTTGTGACCAGCAGCGTGCCACAAGTTTCGGTCACTGGGTCCACTGTTTTTCGTCATTTATATAACTGATTTGGATGTGAACATAGGATATACGATTACTAAGTTTGAAGATTACACCAAAATTGGAGGTATAGTGGACACCGAAGCAGGTTACCTCAGAATACAAAGGAATTTTGATCAGACGGCCCAATGGGCTGAGGATGGCAAATAGATTTAATTTAGATAAGCGTGAGGTGCTGCATTTTGAAAAGGTCCTGAGGAGTGTAGCTGAACAGAGAGACCTTGAAGTGCAGGTTCATAGTTCCTTGAAAATGGAATCAAAGGTAGAAGGCATTTAGTATGCTTGCATTGAGTATAGGAATTGGAAGGTCTTGTTGTGGCTTTACAGGATATTGATTGGGCCACTTTTGGAATATTGTGTGCAATTCTGGTCTCCCTGCTATAGGAAGAATGTTGTGAAATTTGATTGGGTTCAGAAAACATTTACAAGGATGTTGCCAGGGTTGGACGGTTTGAGCTATAGGGAGAGGCTATTTTCTGTGGCTAGACTGAGGCTATTTTCCCAGGGGCATCAGCTGAGGGGTGACCTTATATAAGTTTATAAAATTATGAGGGGCATGTATACGGTAAATAGACAAGGTCTTTTTCCCGTGTTGGGGAAGTCTAAAGCTAGAGGGCTGAGGTTTAAGGTGAGGGGAAAGATTTAAAAGGGATCCAAGGGCAACATTTTCATGCAGAGGGTGGTGTTTGTATGGAATGAGCTGCCAGAGGAAGTGGTGGAGGCTGGTACAATTACAACATTTAAAAAGCATCTGGGTGGGTATATGAATAGGAAGGGTTTAGAGTGATATGAGCTAAATGCTGCAAATGGCACTAGCTTTATTTAGGATATCTGACTGGCATGGACAAATTGGACTGGAGGGTCTGTTTCCATGCTGTATATCTCTCTGATTATTAATCATTTTCAATGTATTTGCACGTCATTATTATCCCAAATTACCTCATGTATGTGCAATTACCAGGTTTCCTCATTCCCTGGGAAACTGGATGGCACCAGTTCCCTATATGAAAGTCAAAATGGGTACTGCTTGTTTTGTCCAACTCTGTCTTCACTTCACAGTCACAGTACAGGTTGTTTGGGCGTTTCGTCAATGCGAGTTGGCTATAACGCGCTTGACGAATTGTGCACATCTATTTAGACAATGTGGACTTGGTGATATTCTGCAGTGATCTTCTACAGCATGATTTTCTATAACAGTTTTCTATAGTGCGTTTGTATAGCGTAAACGCAAAAGTCACGTTATAGCAGGAAGATCTGGACACCTAATGAACAATCTCCTCAATGGCCTCGACTGGGACCTTGGGTTCATGTCACACTACAGGTGACCCCACTCCCCACACACACACACCCACCCTTTCACAGACTTATACCCCATTACACACACACACTCTCACAGACATTCACACCCCCACATGCACACAGTCACTCGGTCTCCCCTGCACACACGCACACACATATATTGATTTGTGGGATGAATTTGTACTTGCAGAATTACATTTTATTTTGTTCAAAAACTGCATAATTCCATGTAAAGTTCTGTAAATCTCACTTTAGAAATAGAATCAGTCTGACCTAACAATGGGACGCAGACAGACTTTAACTTCACATTTTCAATGCATTATCTGAGCTAAAATGGCATCTATTGTTAAAAGCTATCTTGAGAATGTAACTTTAAAAGAGTTCTGGGTTTTACATATGAAGGTACCAAAACTAACAGGATCATTTTTAAAGATAAAAGACTTAAGCTAAATTTGCTTGATATTACATTCGATGACACTGCAATTTATTGCTATAAATTCTGTATCTTATGATTCTGCTCCACAGCCACTTGATGAAACAGTGCTTCAAAAGCTAGTGCTTCCAAATGCACCTGTTGGACTATAACCTGGTGTTGTGCGATTTTTAACTTAGTTAACCCAAGTCCAACACCGACATCTCCAAATCACATCTCCTTTTTTCCAAGAAGTTGGCATTGATAAACTACCAGCTTCACCACATCATTATGATTGAGCTCAGTCCAGGTCTCATACTACTTCAGCCTTTCAGACTTCACTTGAAGCTCATAGACATCTATAGTGTACATATGTCTGACTGCTATTGTGTGCAGGGACAGACACACATCACATGTTTCTTATGGCTATCAGATTGATTTCTTACACTTACTTACTTTGCTTATTGCAGGCTGTCAGCCTCTGTGGCTTGCATTACTCTTTAGTGCAGAAGGAGAGGCAGGTAGCCTGTTATGGTGAGAGCCCTGAAAAGTCAAAGGGCTGGAAATGTCACTATGGCACCATGCAACATCAATGTTACACTCACTGCAGATCCCATGTGTTGCTGGAACTGAAGGGTTTGAGTTGTAAAGAGAGGCTGGATAGGCTGGGACATTTGTCACTGGAGCTTAGAAGATTGAGGGGCATAAATAAGGTGAATAGCAAAGGTATTGTCCCTCTGGTGGGGAGTTCAGATGAGAGGGATATTTTTAAGGTGAGAGGCAAAAGATTTAAAGGAGGGGCAACTTTTTCACTCTAGAGTGGTTCGTGAGTTTAGAGAAGATTTGTAGCTCATGTTGAGGTTCTGGATGTAAGTTCGCTTGCTGAACTGGAAGGTTCGTTTTTAGACATTTTGTCACCATGCTAGGTAACATCATCAGTGAGCTTCCGGTGAAGCGCTGGTGTTATGTCCCACTTTCTGATTATGTGTTTAGCTTTCCTTGGGTTGGTGATGTCAAGACCTTCAAAACCATCAATAATATCCTTTTTGACATAAAACCACAAAAGAGGAAATCAACAACAAATTGCCACTCCTAGATGTCACTGTAGAGTGAACAGTTAATGGGGAACTTCAAACCAGCATCTACAGAAAAAACAACACATATGGACCAAATACCGGTCTATGGAAGCAATCATCCCAACGTCAACAAACGAAGCGACATTCGAACATTACTTCAATGAGCCAGCACACACAGCAACACCGAGGAACTATGAAGAGCAGAAAATGCAGCGTATTTAAAAAAAAGATACCCAATGAACACAGTCCACCGATTTCTCTACAACAAACCTAAACAAGACAAAACGCGCCCAGAAACCCTATCCACTCTCCCCTATATCAAAGACGTCTCAGAAGTGACTGCCAGACTACTCAGACCTCTTGGCATCATGGTAGTCCACAAGCTCCCCAACACACTAAAACAGCAGCTAATGAACTTGAAAGACCCTATACAGACAGCGAACAAAACAAACATCATTTACAAAATATCTTGCAAAAACTGTAACAAACACTACATTGGACAAACAGTCAGAAAACTAGCCACTAGGATACATGAACATCAACTTGCCACAAAAGGACATGGCCCACTCTCACTCGTATCCTTACATACAGATGAGGAAGGACACCACTTTAACTGGGACAACATATCCATCTTAGGTCAAGTCAAACAGAGACACACACAAGAATTCCTAGAAGCATGGCATTCCAACAAATACATTGATTTGGAGCCCATCTACCACCCTCTGTGAAAAAGAACAGGAAATGACTTCACCAAACTAAGGAAACCTAAACACACAAATAGAAAGCGAGATGTAACACCAGCACTTCACCGGAGGCTCACTGATGATGTTACCTAGTATGGTAATGAAATGTCTGAAAATGAACCTTCCAGCTCAGTGAGCAAACTTACATCCAGATCAGAGTGTTTTGTATGTGGAATGAACTACACCGGATGTGGTAGATGTGGGTATGTTACAACATTATAAAGATATTTGGTTAGTTACATGAATTGGAAAGGTTTAGAGGGGTATGGGCCAAAAGCAGGCAAATGGGACTAGTTTAATTTGGGAAACTTGGCATGGAAGAGTTGGACCAAAAGGTCTATTTCCATGCCCCATAACTCTATGTCTATCTTTGGGCTGGGCCAGATTTTCCTGCATTGAGCCAGAGGGTTGAAATGAATATACTAGAATTATATGGAAGAATACTTAGTAGTTATGTGGTGAATGGGGCAAGGGAGGTGTTGAGGGTCCCCAGTAAGTGAGTAGGAAACCCAGGGAAGGAAGTATTAATAGTTTGGAAGTTTTTTTAAAAATTCACCATGTAGCATATGTGTGTCACTGGCTGGCCAGTGTTTTTTTATTGTCTGCTGTTAGTTGCCTTTGAGGAGGTGGTGGTGAGCTGTCTTGAACTGCTCCAGGTACATCCACAATGCCATCAGATAGGGAATTCCAGGATGTTGACCCAGCGACAGAGAAGGAACCACAAGATTTCCAAGTCAGGATGATGAGTAGCTTGGAGAGGAACATGTAAATGATGGTGTTTCTATGTATCTGCTACCCTTGTCCTTTAGATGGAAGCGGTTGTGGGTTTAGAAGATGCTATCTGAGGGCATCTTTTTTTAATTTCTGCAGTGCATCTTGTAGATAGTACACATTGCTGCTACTGAGCATTGGTGGTGGAGGGAGTGGATGCTTGTGGGTGTGGTGTCAGTCAAGTGGGCTGCATTGTCCTGAATGGTGTCAAGCTTCTTGAGTGTTATTGGAGCTGCACACATCTAAGTAAGTGAGCAGTATTCCACCACACTCCTGACCTGTGCCTTGCAGATGATGGACAGAAGGAGAGTCAGAAGGTGAGTTATTCGCAGCAGTATTCCTAATCTTGCAGTTGCTCTTATAGCCATTGTGTTTAAGTGGCATGACTATGTTTACGTGGCGAGTCCAGTTGAGTTTCTGGTCAATGATAACACCCGGATGTTGATCGTAGGGGATTCAGTGATAGTAACACAATTGAACTTCAAAGGGTAGTGGTTAGATTGTCTCTTAATAGTGATGGTCATTGCCTGACATTTGTGTGGTACAAATGTTACTTTCCATTTGTCATCCCAAGACTGGGTAATGTCCCAATCTTGTTGCATTTGAACATGGACTCCTTCAATGTCTAAAGAGTCGCAAATAGTGCTGGACATTGTGTATCAATCGAGAAACATCCCAGCTTCTGACCTTGTGATGGAGAGAAAATTGTTATGAAGTAGCTGAAAATGTTTGGGCCTAGAACACCCTCGTAAGGATCTCTTTTCTCAAAACATTATTGAGGCTAGATCAATTGAAAATTTCAGAATTTACGTTAATAGATTTTTGTTAAGACACGTTTCAAAACATAAGTTTGAGTTAAGACGATCTTACTGAATTGAGCACATCAAAGGGGCTAATTAACCTGCTGCCCTTGCAATGATTGTGATTCTTTAAGCTAAAAATTTGGATGGTAAAGAAAGCAGACCAAAGTCTTTACATTTTGTTAAACTAAATATTATGATCAGTTATTGATAAGATTTACTCACGTGTCTAAATCAAATATATTTGTGGAAGATTATGATTGATCACCATGATCAACAGGGTGACAAAACCAACATCCTGCAAGTAGGGTGATTGGAGTATTGGGGAGTTCCAAATCAATTGCCAGTCTGTAAATTGTCATCTCCCCAGGCAGCACCTTCCATGCAACTAATCGATATTTAGGTTCAGAACGCAAAGGACAGCTGACATGAAAGATCAAAATCTGAGTAGATATGTGTTTGTTCTGGGAATTTTCATCAAAACTTTGCTGTAACTGGGGGACCTTCTGCGTTTCAAGTTCAAGGCCTAATTACAGCTTTGCATATTACCATGCAGTATCTGTGGTCTGTGTGCTTGCTGTTAATAATTAACATGTGAAACTGTCCACATTTTTGATAGCTGAATTAAGACCGTTCAAAAACTACAGTATTTCTGCACTGAATTGTCAGGGTAGATGAGGTTTGAATGTCCTGTACCTGGGCTTGAGGTGGTACAGTGGCTCAGTGGAGTTTACACATTCTCCCCTTGTCTGTGTGGGTTTCCTCTGGGTGCTCCAGTTTCCACCAAAGGAGTGCAGTTTAGGTGGATTGGCCATAAAAAATTGCCCATGATGTCCAGGAATGTGTTAGGTGGATTAGCCATGTAAATGCAGCGTTACGGGGCTAGGGTGGGGTGGTACTAGGTGGAATGCTCTTAGACAAAATGGTCTGCTTCCTTACTGTAGGGATTCCATGAAGAAAAACTGAAAACCTTCACCAACAGAAATAAAAACAAACCTTATTATGCATTTATGAGAGGAATTACTAGGCAATAATGAAAACACCTTTATTTCTTGTTGACATTTGCCATTCCCTACAAATCTTAACTTCTCCTCAAGAAATAGAAACTGTTTTAATCTCATTTGACTTATGTAATTTTACTCCAAAATATGAATTGCGTTTGTATTATGTGTTGCTTTATCTTGCACTAAATTCAATTTGTAATACTAGAGTTTTAAGTTACTGTACAATATTAACATAAATTCAGATGAATTTAATATAATTCTGAATGATCAGTGTTCTACTTGATTCAATACTAAGTGTTTGTAACTTAGCAGACAGGATAAGAAGAAATCTTACAAGATGCCTAAACCTACACTTCCTTTCCCACCAATGTAGGTGATCGTTTTGGCAAGTCCTGACAATGTTTCACATGTTAATACTGGGCTATTTCTTATGAACTCAGTAAAAAAAAAGTTAATACCACAATTAATAAAAAGAGAAAACACTGGAAATACATTTATCTCAAATAGCAATTGTGAGAGGAGAAACAGAGTAAACACTGCAGTTTTATTATCTTACGTCAGAACAGAGTATTTGACTTTTGCATTAGCAAATAGTAAATACTGGAACCAACCGCAGAGAATACTGAAGAAACTCAACAGAGAGAAATAGTGTGACATCCTCAGAACTGGCTATTGGATTTGAGGGAGATAAATTACACTGGAGGAGATAATTGATTTGACCAAACTTTGATTATTTGCTTTTAAGGCAGTTTTGTTTTCCTTGGACCTATGTCTCAATTGAATATGTTTTATTACTGCAGTAATGTCTTCGACTGGGAAGTAGCTACTACTAAGAGAGAGAAAAATGGACTTGAATGTGATATGAAGACAGAGATAAGAAGCAGGGCTACATTATAGAGATTTATAAAATCATGATGGGGTGAATAGCCAAAGTTTTTTTTCCCCATGGTAGGGAAATCCAAAACTAGGGGACATGGTTTAAGATGAGAGAGGAAAGATTTAAAAGGAACCTGAGGCAACTTTTTCATGTAGAGGGCTGTGTGTGTATGAAACGAGCTGCCAAAAGAGGTGGTAGAGGTAGGTATAATTACAACATTTAAAAGGCATCTGGACAGGTTCATGAATTAGAAGGGTTGAGAGGGTTATGGGCCAAATGCTGGCAAATGGGACAAGATCAGTTTAGGTATCTGGTTGGCATGGCTGAGTTGGACCGAAGGGTCTGCTTCCATGCTGTATAACTCTGTGACACAAAGACATGTGGAGGGGCAGGTAGTGTTGAGGCAGGAAAGCTGCAGAAGGACTTGAACAGGCAAATACGTAGCAAATGGAATATAATGTGGGAAGATCTGAGATTATGTGCTTTGATAGGAAGAACAGAGATGAAGAGAACATATTTTCTAAATGGGGAAAAACCTCGGAAATCTGAAGCAGAAAGGCACTTAGGATTAGGCACTTAGTTCAGAATTCTTTTAAGGTTAGCATGTAGGTTCAGTTGACAATTAGGAAGGCAAATACGGTGTTAGCATTCGTTTTTAAAGAATACAAGAGCAGAGATGTACTGCTGTGGCTGTATAAGGCTTTGTTCAGATCATATTAGAACATAGAACATAACACAGTGATGCTGTTCTAAATTAACTCCATCTGCCTGCACATGGCCTGTATCTCTCTATTCCCTGCCTGTTCATGTGTCTTCCCAAGTGCTGAGTAAACATTGCTTTTGTAACCTGTTTCTACCACTTTCCCTGGCGGCACTACCTTAAACCTATGCTCCCTGGTATTTGAATTTGCAGTGCGAAAAGGACTCTTCACTATCTACCCCATACAGGCCTCTCATAACTTTATATACTTTTTCAGGTTGCCCACCAGAGTGTGACGCTCTAGTGAAGCGATCCAAGTTTGTCCAACTTCTCCTTTTAGGTAATTGGAATATTGTGAGCCATTTTAGGCCTGGACAAACAATATGCTGGCTTACACGGGTCCAGAGGAGATTCATAAGGATGATCTCAGGATTTAAGTGTTTGTTGTATAAAGAACAGTTGAGGATTCTGCATCAATGCTGAATGGAGTTTAGATGAATGAGTGAAGGGGAATCTCATTGAAACTTATAGAATTCTGAGAGGCCTGTATGGAATGCATGTGAAGAAGGTGTTTCCACTAGTAGGAGAGACTAGGTTCCAAGAACACAGCCTTGGGGTGAAGACACAACCTTTTAGAACTAAGGTGAGGAGGGGTTTTCACAGCCAGAGGGTGATGAATCTGTGGAACTCATTGCCACAGAAGGTTGTGGAGGCCAAATCATTGAGTGTATTTAAGACAGAGATAGGTTCTTGATTAGCAGAGGCATCAAGGGTTATCATAGAGGCATAGAATCGCTACAGTGTGGAACCAGAACCAGACCCACCCCCAACCCTATTCTCATAATGCTGCATTTACTAGGGCTAGTCCACATAGCCTGCACATTCCTGGACACCATATTTACCATGACCAATCCAGGAAACCAGAGCGCCCAGAAGAAACCCATGCAGACATGGGAAAAATGTGCAAACTCTACACAGACACATGAGGCTGGAATGGAAACCAGGTCCCTGGTGCTGTGAGGCAGCGGTGCTAACCACTGAATCACCAAGGTTATGGGGAGAAGGCAGGAGAATATGGTTGAGAACATATTAGCCACAATCAAATGGGGAGACTCTACTGGCCATGTGGTCTAATTCTGCACTGATATCTTATAGTCTTACAGTATTGAACTGGTGAAGATGCAAAAGATACTTGGCAGTTGTTCATGAAGGGTATCATGATCTGATGTCCTATGTGGATGTTTAGAGCTTTTTTTATTCATTCATGGATGTTGGCATCACTGACAGGGCCACCATTTATTGCCCATTGCTAATTGTATTCGAGATGGTGGGAATGAACTGCCTTTTTAATTTTTGCAGTCTATTTGGTGTAAGTAGACCCACAATGTTGTTAAGAAAGGAGTTCCAGAATTTTAATCTGTCAACACTGAAGGAATGGTGAATGGGTTGAAGGAGAACTTGTAGGTGGTGATTTTCCCAAATATGTTTTGCTATCTCAGTGGTATTGCTCATGGGCTTGTTTGAAGATCCTTGGTGAATTTTTGCAGTGCATCTTTCAGATAGTACACATAGATCCAGTTCTGAGGAAGACTTAGACTAGACTTGAAACATTAACCCTTTCTTCAAAATTTGTGCGAAGATTTGTAGCTCGGGTGCTCGTTGTTGTGGTTCTGTTCGCCGAGCTGGAAGTTTTGTTGCAAACGATTCGTCCCCTGGCTAGGCGACATCATCAGTGCTTGGGAGCCTGCTGCGAAGCGCTTCTTTGATGTTTCCTCCGGTGTTTATAGTGGTTTGTCCCTGCCGCTTCCGGTTGTCAGTTTCAGCTGTCCGCTGTAGTGGTTGGTATATTGGGTCCAGGTCTATGTGTTTGTTGATGGAGTTTGTGGATGAATGCCATGCCTCTAGGAATTCCCTGGCTGTTCTCTGTCTGGCTTGCCCTATGATAGTAGTGTTGTCCCAGTCGAATTCATGTTGCTTGTTGTCTGCGTGTGTGGCTACTAAGGATAGCTGGTCGTGTCGTTTCGTGGCTAGTTGATGTTCATGTATGCGGATTGTTAGCTGTCTTCCTGTTTGTCCTATATAGTGTTTTGTGCAGTCCTTGCATGGTATTTTGTACACTACATTAGTTACAATCCGCATACATGAACATCAACTAGCTACGAAATTGATTAGGTTGTTAGAGTTGAAGTATAGTAACAAGGTTGTAAAGTAAATAATTAAATTGTAAAAATACTGTAATTAGATGATAAATCATTTAAATTGGATACAGTAAATTTAAAATTTGTTACTTGAAAAGGGTTTGGAACAAAATAATTGATAATATGTCAACCTCCAACACAACGTTAACAAATGACTCATGAATTTCTGGCCGAATCAATGTTTTCTATACATTAATAATACCTACCTTACTTATATGTTTTTGCCCAGTTTATTAAGCCCAGGAACCCATACGCTTTTAAAATGTAAGAAATAGGGGCAGGAATAGGCTATTTAGTCCGTTGTGCCCATTCTGCCAGAAAACAAGATCCTGATTGATCTTGTATTTCAGGACCATACTAGTTGATGTTTATAATATCCAGAAACCTGTTAATCTCAGCTTGAACGTACCTGATAGCTGAGCATCCCCAGTCCTCTGGAGTGGAGTATTCTAAAGATTGACCACTTCTGAGTGAATAAATCTCTTCTCAGTCCGAAATAACATGTGCCCCATGTTCTGCTTTAATAACTGCTCTCTCAGCCTGGCCTGTTACCAACAATGATATTTAAATGTATACTGCAAGGTATTTCTGCCCGCTATCTGTTTTAGATATGTACCCAAGTTTAATGCAATTCCCCGGTTCTTCCTGCCAAAATAAATCACTTCAGTTCATTCAGTTTCACCTGTTACTTATCCATCCATTCTATCAGGATGCTTCTAACTTCTTGAAGTTTAATATCATCATCACATTTGTTCTGTTGTGAAGATTTTATGTTAAAAGTTACATATTGAAGGAGCAGTGTTATTTAAAATTATCTGAAACATTTTATAAGAATCAATGTTTACATGTCGGAATCGAAGTGTTGCCTTGACTGGAAGGAAAGTCTGTAGCTTAACACTTTTGTCCATGTTTAAACCAAGTCTGTAATGAGACTGGGAGCTGAGAGGCCCTCATGGAACCCAAACTGAGCAGCAGAGAGCATATTATTCTATTGCAAGTACTTATGCACAACTTCTTCCATCACTTTGATAATCAAAAGTAGACTGATGCGACATTAATTATTTAAGCGGGATGTGATCGCTTTTTTTGTGCTCCAGGCATACCAGCTTAATTTTCAAAATTGTTGAGTAGATATCAGTGTTGGAACTATACTGGATCAGCTTGGCTGGGGATGCGGCTAGTTCTGTAACAGGAATCTTCAGTACGAATGCCAGATTTTCATCAGTACCTATAACCTTTGAAGTGTTCAGCCATTTCTTGATATCACAGGGCATGAATCAAATTGGCTGAAAACCAGTATCTGTGATGTTGGGGACCTCGGGGAGGTTGTGATGAGTTGTTCCCTTGGGAAGTTGGATATTTTTGTATATTTCAATGTTGGCTTTTGGGCTTTTTTTAACTTTCCTGCTCTTATTTATTTGGTAACTGATTTCCGAAGTAATTTTGCTTCATTGCCTCAAGATCTGCTAATTCAATGCTCGGTCCTGGCATCATATTGTTTTCTTTATTCCTCTTGGCTTTGACGTTTATAATGTCAGTGTCTAATGCTGTATAACATGGTGTCTCTTCTTTGCAAGTTTGTTTCTTTGCTTTGTTCTGGTGAGTGCAAGGCAAAACGTTTTGATTTCTGGTCTCCTTTTAGCAAAGTTTAATTCTCAGAGTATCATTTTCATGAGAACTCATTGAGCTTAACCTGGAAGGTGTTGAGGTGATCGTGTGGATGAACTGCTGAACATTAATCCAACGTTATTTCTCCCTTCAAACCAGCTTCAGTTGTGTAAGGAAACCATCTCTGGCCTTCTGTCTGTTTATATTACCCAGTCTTATGCTGGGCTTCTTCATTGTTGACGATGAGGTTATTTATGGAACCCCTCCAGCCCTTGTTAGTCTTTTAAATATCCACCACTTTTCCTGACTGGATGTGACAGGATTATAAAATTTAGACCTGATCCATTGGTTTTGGGATTACTCAGTGCTGTCAACTGCGAGCTGCTTCTGCTGTTCTGCATGCAAGTAGTCCTGGGTTATAGCTTCAGCAGATTGATGCCAAATTTTCAGCTAAGCTCTGTGCTGTTCATGGCATGCCATCTTGCACTCTTCATTGAACCAGGATTGATTCCCAGTTTCATTTTAATGGTAGAATTGGGCATATGCTGAGCCATGAGATTAAAGATTGTGGTTGAAAACATTCTGTTGATTTACAATAGTGTCTCATGGATTCCTGGTTTTGGTGTGCTAGAACGTTTTGACTTGCTACATCTCTTTGACCTCTATCCAATTTTGCAGTGTTGCTGCTGTAAAACAAATGGAGGGTATTCTCAACTTGAAGACAGGACGTTGTCTCCAAAAAGATTGTGTAGTGATTATTCGTACTGATTCAGTCATGCATGGATTTATCAGTGTTGGATGGTTTTGGTGAGGACAAGATGAAATAGATTTTTCCCACTTGTTTTTCCTCACCACTTTCTGCAGACCCAGACTAGGATTGCATCCTTTTAAGACCCAGCCAGCTTGATCATTAGTGGTGTTGCTCACCCACTGAGCATTGAAGTCTCCCAGTCAGAGCATATTTTAGGTCCTTGTCATTTTCTGTGCTTCCTCCAAGTGGTGTTCAACATGCAGGTGTACTAATCTATCAGCTGAGGGGTTGTGGTAGATGGTACTTAGCAGGCAGGATGGCAGATTTGTTCCCTTAAATATGTTGTTGTTGATCCTTTGTTTTATTTCATAGCTTTGTCACATTTTTACTTCATAACCTTCGATAATAATTGTACAATAAGCTAACCTTTGATCTTATTTCAAGCTAAACTTTGAAAAATCACAAACTAAAAGAGTGTAAGTGAACTGTATTAATTTACAGTTCACTAACCACTTTGCAAATACACTGTATGATTGTAACAGTTGTCATAATATGGAATTCTTCCTCAGCTACACTATATGATAAATAGCATAACTGCTTTTAAGGGGAGGTTAGGTAGGTAACATGAGGAATCAAAAATATTATGGTTGTGCTGATTAGGTGAAGAGAGGTGGGAGAAGGATTGAGTAGAGCATTAAAAAAAATGCAAAAAACCATTTGTACAGACTTACCTCTGTGCTGTAAACTCTATGCTGTATTTTCTAATCCATTACTACCTCATATGAGTGAATATCCACCATCAAATTGGGTTTTGGACTATAATGATGCATTATTATGTGCTGGTGATCCATTACCCTGGTCATTACTTTTTCTAATAAAATGATATTCTGTCTTAACAGGCATTTTATGCTGAAAAGCTATACAATTGACAATTTAAGTAGCTGATATTATTATACGATGAGACAAACGTTTGGTAATCACCAATAATAACTTCCACACTTTGTTCTTGACATGAATTTTGTAATTCAGTAATTGCTACATAGCTTTCTTGCCTTACAATCCTATGAACATACAAAACTATTGTCGAGAAAGATCTGCCTGCCCATCAGGTCTACCCAACACCACGTTTTCTAGATCATAACCATTATGATGGCTACAGACTACTTCCCTAACCTGAGCACTGCTCTTCCACAAACCTTACTCTCCCAGAGTGGGTCTTTAAGGATACTGCGTACTCAGTACCAACTGACAATGTATTCCCAAAGTATCTCAATTCTCTGGGACAAGAATTGCATAGTATTCAATTTATTTCAACTCTTAGACAATTTAAACTCCTTTTCCTGATTCTGCCCACATTATTAAGATCTTTTAATCATCCAGCTCTTTAATTATTTTTACTGACATCTTTTTGTTCATCTCCCTGTACTGATCTAAAGTAAATAGATCACATTCTGGAGCCTATTTGACATTACAACAGAGGCTGCATTTCAAACAATACCTCTGTTTGTAATGTGCTTTAAAACATTCATGGATCATGAACAGCAATATATATAAATGACTGCTTTATTGCTAATATTATCTTGATATGTGATGCTGTCTTCTGTTTGTGAACCTAAAATCTTTTGTATCATAATGAAAAATTCATAGACTCAGTATAGCGTTGATCACTGCTTCAAAAAATTGGAAATGCTATTCCTTTTAAAAATTAAATTGTAGGACTCCCCTCCACTCTATCTAAGCCTGTAGTATTGATTTTATGAGAACTTAACAGATTCTATGAGTAAGTGGCTGTTCTGAAGATGTGTTTTATGGAATATTAAATTCTAATTTTAATAGCTGTTTGTATACAAATGGACATTTCAGAAAGGCAGCTTTTAACTGAAACCAAGAGCTCTGACTAAAACTTAAAATGGCTGAAAATAATTTGCATCATAGTTCTATGACATAATATGTCCCTAGGATGTATACAAAGTTGTTAAAGACTCTCGTGGAACTGACTTGTTAGAACATTGTCTTTTAATGAATAGAAGTTGTGGTTCTGTTCGCTGAGCTGGGAATTTGTGTTGCAGACGTTTCGTCCCCTGTCTAGGTGACATCCTCAGTGCTTGGGAGCCTCCTGTGAAGCGCTTCTGTGATCTTCCCTCCGGCATTTGTAGTGGTTTGAATCTGCCGCTTCCGGTTGTCAGTTCCAGCTGTCCATTGCAGTGGCCGGTATATTGGGTCCAGGTCGATGTGCTTATTGATTGAATCTGTGGATGAGTGCCATGCCTCTAGGAATTCCCTGGCTGTTCTCTGTTTGGCTTGTCCTATAATAGTAGTGTTGTCCCACTATAGTAGTCCCACTAGAGGCATGGCAGTCATCCACAGATTCAATCAATAAGCACATCGACCTGGACCCAATATACCGGCCACTGCAACGGACAGCTGGAACTGACAACCGGAAGTGGCAGAACTGCTGTGCTCTTCCAGTGCCACTAATCCAAAATCGGGTTTCCAGCATCTGCAATCTTTGTTTTTACCTAGTTGATTTTAACCCTACTGTGAATCCTCTTGCAAGGATGCCTGCCTTGAAGAAGTTTTCCTCCTCTCTCTACAAGAATCTCAGGGAGTCCCTCTCCGACTGCACCATGCTACTTTCTCCCCACCCCCACCCTCCTCTAGCTTATCTCTCCATGCTTCAGGCTCTCTGCCTTTATTCCTGATGAAGGGCTTTTGCCCGAAACGTCGATTTTGCTGCTCCTCAGATGCTGCCTGAACTGCTGTGCTCTTTCAGCATGACTAATCCAAAACAGGAAGCGGCAGATTCAAACCACTACAAATGGCGGAGGAAAGATCACAGAAGCTCTTCACAGGAGGCTCCCAAGCACTGAGGATGTCACCTAGACAGGGGACGAAACGTCTGCAACACAAATTCCCAGCTTGGCAAACAGAACCACAACAACGAGCACCCGAGCTACAAATCTTTTCACAAACTTTGAATGAATAGAAGGGTTAGAAGAACCAGTGGCAAGGAAGTAAGTGAGAAGATTGCATTGAATACCAAAATAAGTCTTCACATTGCCTTCCAAGCCATTCACTACCCTGTCTTGAAAACGTATCGCTGTTCCTTCAGAGTTGTTGGGTCAAAATCCTGGAATTCCCTCCCCATCAGCATTGTGATTTACCAACAGTATATGGACTGCATTTTAAATTGCTGATGCAGTCAAGCCAGATCCCACTCGGACAATGGCGACACTGTTGGTCTTGTTAAATCTCATTACAATGTTTTCAGAATGTTTTCTTCTTTGCAGGGGGTTCCAGTTCTTCACTTGTGAGGATCTAACCCTTGGAGTGTTTAGTACGCTTTTCTGACTCAGAATGCCTCAACAACTACTCACATGTTCATAGTTAAATCTCTTCTCCTGAATTAGTTACTCATATAAATTTATCAGTTGACACCTTTGGATTTTTTTCCCTTGAAATTGAATTTGCTTTATTTGGCAAACTTTGTTATTCCTAAATTTGTTCATCAGCCCCCAGAGTAAAGGAAAATCTGAAATGAGACCCCTGCCCCAGCCCACCACCCACCGTCTCAAAGAAAATGAAGAGGTAAGACAACTCCGTCATAAGGCTACATGACCTCAGCCTTTTAAAATAATACTTTTACATGCTTCTGTTGCATTAAAACTAAGTTACATTCTAACTAGATTTCATGGATTATGAGTTAGATATTCATAACAAAGTTAATAGCTGAGGTATTAATATTTAGTCACCTTGACTATCACATTGGTTAACACAATACAAGAGACTAATTGATGATATCTCTCAGTAACCAATTTTGATCTATAGAATGTTTAACAGTCAGTGAGGAGCCCCAACAACCTGATGCAGTAATGATAATTCCTTATTTGGCGTCATGGTTTTACAGGTTTGACAGCTAATCATTTGACCATAGTCACCTTGACTGCCAAGAGTAGAAAAGGCGGGACCAGACGCTACCAGGCAGAACCAACAAGGCTGTCTTCGCAGAATGATTGCAAGATGTCAATTTAACACCACTGTGTCCTGGAGAACAACCCTAAATAAGCATTGGCATCTTCAAACCAGCACCTAGATCAGCAAAGGAATTTCTGATTGTATGTTTCTTTTACTTATGAAGTTTAATTTCTATTAATCTATCCCTGTGCAACCTTGCAACTTGCGTTTATGTCTGCTTGTGTATGCGTGACATAGAAAATGGGATAAGTCTTGAAATTTCAATAATTTTCTATATCTTTGCCTGAGTGTGATTTAGCAATAAAACTAACTCCTTATTTGTTCATTCAAAGAATCTGGCTGACTTATTTTTTATATACTGAGCTATATGTAGTTAAGTAGATACTGAATTGACAATATCTCATTCTTTTAACAGTTAAACTCTGCTACAATCAATGTAAGTTTGAGACAGAGGGAGGAGTCATCTTACTGCTCCTCATCTGGCCATAACTTGTCTATCCATTGAATTTTAATATGAATAGGCCTGGGGGCATCAATTTAGGACCCCCACTGCATTTAACGAAACGGCATTTAACGATACAAAATCCAAGATTCAAAAAGTTTATGAATTACTGCTGCTGTTAATTCTTTTAAAATGTTTTGTATTCAGGTGCTTAGTAAGTGGTAAAAAATACCTACTGTCAATGTGTGAGAATATCAGTTTCAGTACTGTCAGCACTGGATTGCAAACAGTTTTGTGGTCTGGACATACAAGGATCAGGAGCTGTTTTTAGATTCATTAAATTCAGTTCACTTATTGCTGAACCTGATTGGATTTACATTTATCCTCTTCTAATTTTCAAGTCCTTCTTGTTCTACTAATGTAGGCATCCTTCATTTTGATTGGTTAAAGAGATTCATGGTTGTTTGCCCTACTGATTTAACTTGCAGGTAACTGCTGAATGAACAACTTTTAAACCTAAATCTGCATGGGTAGGCAGGTAGTATGAAATGCACTGTCCATGCAAAATGTAATCCAATCATGGTTGATTGTCATGATATGAACCCAAACAGACAGGTATGTACACTCATATAACTAGCTGTACATCAATGAAAATGCAGTGGGTTTTGGATATACTTACATCTTAAATTATGGTTAAAATTTGAGGTGATGTTCTCAGGTTGTAGGTGAAGAAATTGCAAGTTGTTTTGTATGCTAGGTCATAGAGTCATACAGCATAGAAACTGGCCCTTTGGCCCACTGTGTCTATGCTGACCAACAAACACCAAATTAATGTTAATCCCATTTACCTGCACTTGGTCCATAGCCTACTGTGCCCTGGCATATTAAGTGCTCATCCAGATGCTTCTTTAATGTTGCAAGAGTACATGCCTCCACTACCCCTCAGGAGAGCATTCCGTTTTTCTTCTACCCTTTGGGTTAAAAAAAATCCTCAGATGTCATCTGAACCTCTTACCCATCACCTTAAACTTATGCCCCCTGGTCTTAGACATGTCTGGCATGGGAAAAGATCCTTGCAATATACCCAATAAATGTCTAAGTTTTGTATACCTCAACCAGATTTCTGCTCAGCCTCCTGTGCTTCTCCTCTGGTAATCAACCCAAGTCTCTTCATCCCAGGCAACATCCTGGAGAGTAGCACTCACTTTCTCTCCACATTATGCCTCTATGATATTCATGTTGTTGCCATCAACTGCCACATGATGCTTTTCAAAAGATGGAATGCTAATGTGAATTGAGATTAATTATCTCTCAAAACTATTGTGCAAGTTCCTGCCCACTGGAGAACTTTAAGTCCTTAGATTAGCAATATAACTAGCTGGGAGACGGGGTCAGAGAATTGGACAGGGAACTTAAAGCATTACCATTTAGCAATGCCAAACATCACATTTGGACATTTTCCAGGATACTTAACTTACCCCCTTCATATTAACTCAAAATAAGTTACTAGAAGAAGAAGTGGACTTTAATTCCAAAGCAATATGTTGCCTGAGGTTAACAAGGGACCGAATTTTGCAATGCTCAAATTGTTTTGGGAGGAAGGAGATGGCTTTGTTGAGAACAGAATTTTGATTGCTCCAAATAATTGCAACTATAGATACTGCAAAATTTCAACCTCCAAAATCAGAGACAAATTTACAAAATAGTGGAATCTCTTAGTGGACCAAAATATCTCTGTATGGAACAGGTGACTAAATATTCAGTACATTTAGTTTCATCCTTTTTTGAAAAGTTGGGCCATTTTTGATACTGTTGTGTTGTGGTACTAGGCTTTTCCTAATTAGAGATTTGACATTTGTGTAAACAAAGTACTTTTTAAAAATCATTGCTCTTGGGCATTGTTAGAAGTTTGTGGAGAAAAAAAAGTGACAAAAGTATAAAACTAGAGCTGCTAAAATTCTGAATCAAATGCCAAGCTACGTGGTGGCCTTACAGCACCAAGGACCTGGGTTCAATTCCAATCTCAGGTGACTGGGTGGAGTTTGCATGTTTTCCCCCTGTCTGCATGGTTTTCCGTTAAGTGCTCTGGTTTCCTCTCACAGTCCAAAGATATGCAAGTTAGGTGGATTGGCTGTAGTGTTCAGGGATGTATAGGTAGGTGGATTAACCATGGGAAATACAGGGTGAAAGGGATAGAATAGGGGATGGATCTGGGTGGGATGCTCTTCAGGGGGTTGGTGTGGACCTGTTTGGTCGAATGGCCTGTTTCCACACTGTTGAAATTCTATCATTCTGATAGCAATGATCAGGGAAGTTAGTATTGCTGTTGAGAATAAAAGTCAACATGTCAGGTTTCTACTCTTATCAGAATTTTTAAAAGTTGTATCTGAGAGGAAAGGGCAAGTGTACTTATTGAGGCTTTGTTGGATTAGTTTGTGGTAGAAGTTGTAAATGGTGGAAGAAGTCTGGAATTGCAAGTCTTAGAGAAGCTGGATACTCTGCAATCATACTTAATTTGGGCTCCTGCAGCGGGGTGAAGAGCTTGATTTGAATTTAAATCTTAGATCCAGTCTGTTGAAGAAAGCCTATGATTTTTTTATTGCCCGTCCTATCAGTCAGAAGAAAGACAAAATTATAATGAGGCATTGTCATTAAATGCAAAATGGGTTGTTCATATTTCCTGCAACCACCCCGCCACACACACACACACACACACAACCTCACTTGGCATTGTCCAACTACCTACTGGCCTCTCCTTTTACAGTTTCTGCCAACATTTGGACTTAAGTGTTGATACCAGAAATTCAACTAATAAAAAACACAGAAGACACGTTCTTTATATTATAATGGACAAATTGCTATTCTTACACATTTTTGTATAATTATTATTGTTTAATTAACATAGAAGAGTTTTCCTTTTACAGTGAAACAAAATGGCTCTAGCAGGAATCCGTGTAATCGAGCTTGCAGGTTTAGCACCTGTTCCCTTGTGTGGAATGATTTTGGCTGATTTTGGTGCCACAGTTGTACGCATAGATCGAACAAGGATGGCTACAACTGACGTGTTAGGTCGAGGTAAACGCTCAGTGGCCTTGAATCTGAAGAAACCAGAAGGAGTCAAAGTGTTGAAGCAGCTTTGTAATCAGTCTGATGTTCTCATTGAACCTTTCCGTAAAGGTAAGACACAAAACAAAATTACATTGTTGTTCTTGGATCTCAGTATATATGTTTTTAAAAATGCAAAGGTTAGTTGAAAAGAACAAATATTTGAAATACTATTTAAAATATATACCCATATACATAACTTGAAAAATAGTAGGAAAACCTCAGCAGCACTGGCAGTATCTGTGACGAGAAATCAAAGTCAACATTTTGAGTCTAGTGTCCTTTCATCAGACAATGTTGGTAGCTATGAAAGTTACAGAGTCATAGATCATAGAGGATAGGGTGAGGGGAGGGTTGAGGAGTAAACATTAAGTGGAGACAGAGCCCATAGAGAGAGAAAAACAGTTGGACAGACAAAAGAGTGGATAAAGCTTAGTCTAGGAGAATGAATATTTGCTAATGGGGCATTTTAGCAGCTGACAATGGGTTGTGTGTAGCAGCAGCCCATGTGATGATGAGACCTGATGCGTGGGGATGAGGGAAAGACATGGAGAAATGGGAAAGGTACTCAAGCTCTAAAAATTGTTGAACTTGATATTGAGTCCTGAAGGCTGCAATGTTGGTTTTTGTTTCTGATTTCCAGCATCTGCAGTTCTTTGAATTTTTTGAAAAATATGAAATTGGCAGTACAGAACCTCGATACAAACATTTGTTGAAGCTTTTCAACTTGTACTCATTTCACAAGATTACTAATTTAAACAAAAGCAAACATTTACACTGCATTAGAGGAGCATGTTGATTATCTTGTAAGTGGACTCCAATTGTTAGAAATTTGACTGTGGAGATGTGGAGAATATATCATTATGCTAATTGACACTTAATTGTCAGGCTACACTTTCATTTTGAACTCAATAGGTTGACTCTAAGTAGTCAGGGCATCACTGTCACCTATTTTGTTGGAAGGGATGCCATGTGTGTATATGTTCTTTCTTTATTGCTGCAAGGTCTTGTGTGTTAAATATATATAGCTTCCTGTGCACACAACTGTGTCAAATTATGAGCCTGACAGATGATCTGAATGAAGATTCCTGATGAAGGGCTCTTGCCCGAAATGTCGACTCTTCTGGTCCTCGGATGCTGCCTGACCTGCTGTGCTTTTCCAGCACTACACACTCGACTCTAATCTCTACATCTTCAGTCCTCACTTTCGCCTAGGCGGTTAACTACAGCAGACTGTTGAAGCCAAATCATTGAGTTTGTTTAAGACAGAGATAGGTAGATAGGTTCTTGATTGGAAGGGGATCAAGGGTTACACGAGAAGACAGCAGTTCAGGGTTGATAAACATATTAGCCATGATTAACTGGAGGAGCAGTCTCTATTCGCTGAATGATGTATTTCTACTTCTATATCTTCTGGTCTTATGGTTTTACTGGCAAACTTGAGATTGTTTCTTCCTTTATACTCTGCCCCTCGCATGTGGTTACTGTTAGAGAGCTTGTACACCACTCCTACAAGTGGCTTCTTGCTATTATCATTGCTCATTTCAGCTCAAATATCAGAAGTGAAATGTTTGTTTTTA
>NW_025212046.1:0-2994 GCF_004010195.1 Chiloscyllium plagiosum
TTGGGAACTAATTCCATGCGTACATCAACTCTTAAATGTAGTTTATTGCCCATGAAACATTGTAAAGTATTCTTGAGATATGGCAAGTTTTCTTCATTTTTGAAGTCTAATTTTTTTGAGAAAATTTGTAGCTCATTTACAAAATACCCTGCAAGGACTGCAACAAACAGTACATCGAACAGACAGACAGGAAACTAGCCACCAGGATACATGAGCACCAACCAGCCAGCAAAAGACGTGACCAACTATCACTAGTCTTACAAAATAAGATGAAGAAGGACACCACTTCAACTGGGACAACACATCCATCCTGGGACAGGCTAAACAGAGACACACACAGGAATCCCTCGAGGCCTGGCATTCAAAGCGGAACTCCATCAATAAACATCGATTTGGACCCCATTTACCAACCTCTGAGAAAAAGAACCAGAAGTGACATCACCCACCTTAACAGACCAAGACACATAAATAGAAAACAGGACAGAACACTAGCGCTTCAACAAAGACTCACTGATGACGTTACCTTGCATGGTGACAAAATGTCTGAGAACAAACCTACCAGTTCAGTGAGCAAACTTACAATCTGAAGTCTAATATATCATCAGTCATTTCTTCTGTTTTTTGCCCTAATTGTTACTGATTTCTTTGGCTATTACTGGTTCTCTTTAATCTGTTCCTTACTGCATTGCATTTTTCAGATGTTAACAAAATTTCTGCATGCAATCAATATGTCATTCTTCACACTTGTGCCTAGACTATATGTGTACATGAGCTATTTGGATATAACAGGAAAGGCTGAGAGACTTGCCCAGCGATGGTACGTTTTGAATGCATCCAGTGTCTGGCTAACTCAGCATAGGCCAGCAATTAAATGTAAGCTTTCCACCTTGCATCTTGGAAGGGGATATATTCTTCCACAGAGGCCGGTATCTCGTCACTAAGTCACCCTTTATTTACTTGTGGAGACTTTAGTATTGCCTCATTGAAAGTCAGCCAACAGAATGGCAGTATCTCTGACAGTTCCCCTTTTTTATCTTTCAGCCAGAACTCCCTGATTGGATCAGATTAACAGCCACAATTAAGGAACTCATATTCTATGAAGTTCAGCTGGCTGACCTTGTTACAATCACTACACTAGGATTTATTGGGGAAGCTCAAGGTTCACCATAAAACTAATCAGACATTCTATTGTTTAAGAAATAAGTAAATCACATGAACACGGAGTGCATAAAGGTTTAATCCTTTTATATTGAAAGTATATTTTGAAAGAAGATAAATATATTCATATATCTTTTAAATATATGATCAATTTAACAAATAAGGTTCTCAAATTCACCTCCACAGCAGTGACCTGGTGAGGTGGGCTGCAATCATCTAAAAATCTTGCTTCTACACCTTATGTGATGACATCTGCTGAAAGATTGATCTGTGTGTATGTTAGATGGGGATGAAATAAGCAATGGTCTGATGGTTTCCTGATTATTTCCAGACCATGATTCCTTCATCCCAATTAAGTAGCCTGTTGGCACCTATGCGTTAAAAATAATTCCCTGGATGCGATATTGTAGTGTTTCATGATCATTGAAGTTCACTGTAGAAAGGGTTAATGAGGTTCAATGAAATTTGATTAAGATGGGATTTCAAAGAGGACCGCTATTGTGTCTTCATTTTCTTATATATACATCTTGGACAGGTTGATAACTTACTATATCACCTGTTTTGTCACCCACATTCAAGTACAGTTTCACCTGCACTGGCTATTACTGCAGTCTGATCCCAAGCCAAATTTCATTCCTCTTCAGCAGGAGAGAGAAAATGGAAGAGGGACAAAATGCAAAACCTGGAAAGACAATATCTTTGAAAGTAAAGCAGAAGTGAACTAAGCTCTCTGAATTAAAGTCAGTCTTGAACTTTATTTTTACTTTATTTTTTCTTGATAAATACATTTCAGTTTCAAAGATTTTCTTTTCCCAACAATAAAGCAACAAGCACACAAGACATTTTTATCAATTCTGTTAAACTGACTGACAGTTAGACTGAATGGACTATGAAAATAGGCGGGGGGATAGCAGTGAGTAATGAACCCAAGCCTGTTCAATGTAACCATGCTGCTAACCACACTGCTCACTGATGAGCAGTTTACTCCATTTATAGCTAGTCTGAACTGCTTCAAACTAATCTCTACCTCATAAATAAGATGTGCATTGTGACTGGAGCAGATGCCAGCAGTGAATCTGACCTGGGAAGCAATAAAGAATGAAACAACGTGGCCAAGTGAGGACTGCAAAGTTTATGGACACTGCACTGGAAGCTGTGGTGATGTGGTGGAAAGTAGGACAGATGTTCTGTACCTTCCAGATCCATAATTGGAAAGTACTGGGAGCAAAGAGTCACGGAGTCAAATTCAAAGAAGACCAGTATTCAGTGTCACAAGCTATTCTATGACCTCACACAGTGGTCAGTGTCCATGAATCTATTTTGAAATGCTAATCATTTTATTAACTGCACCACTAGCCCTATAAAGTCCCCATTACACCAAACCTCAACCACTCACTTACAAATTATGACTTCTGCGATGATCCATTCTCTGTGGTTTGCTGGACAGCTTCCGTTTTGATGGATCTTGTATCAGAAGCTCAGTTGGAAAAATGCTGGAAAGTTAATTGGGTAGAGTTGCTTCAAGCTACTGTCTGTGTGGAGTTTGCACATTCTCCCCGTGTCTGTGTGGGTTTTCTCTGGGTGCTCTGCTTTCCTTCCACAATCCAAAAGATATGTGTACGGCACGGTGGCGCAATGGTTAGCGCCGGAGACCCAGGTTCAATTCCCGCCTCAGGCAACTGACTGTGTGGAGTTTGCACGTTCTCCCCGTATCTGCGTGGGTTTCCTCTGGATGCTCCGGTTTCCTCCCATAGTCCAAAGATGTGCAGGTCAGGTGAATTGGCCATGCTAAATTGCCCGTAGTGTGAGGTAAGGGGGAGATGTAGGGGTATGGGA
>NW_025212046.1:3000-13610 GCF_004010195.1 Chiloscyllium plagiosum
GTGTGGACTTGTTGGGCCGAAGGGCCTGTTTCCACACTGTAATGTAATCTAATCTATGCAGGTCAGGTGAATTGGCCATGCTAAATTGCCTATGTTGTACAGGAATGTGTAGGTTAGGTGCATTTGTTAGGGGTAAATGTAGAATAGAAGAGGATTGGGCTACTCTTTGGAGGGTCAGTGTGGACTTGTTGGACCAAAGAGCCTGTTTCCACACTGTAGGGATTCTATGAGAATAGGGATGCCAATTTGAATTGGAAGATTCAGACCATTAAACGCTTGATGCAATGAGAAACTAGACAGAATTCCTGCAGTCACTGTCAAGGGGCATGGAGGAGGTCTGCGGCACTTTGGCATGGGTCTTTGACCAGAGCCTGGAGCCCATCCTTTCCAGCACAAAGTGGTTGCTGTCCCCATGCCCATACTTTGCAGCCAACTGGGGTGTAGCATCCAATGGCCAATGTAACAGTTTCAAGAAGAAGCCTCCCAATGTGAATCCTGTCAATATAAAAGCTTAGCCTGCTATATTGCAAACCAAGGCTGCTGCAGTCCTCAGTCGGGTCTGTGGATTTCTGAGTGCAAAGGGGCTTCCACAGTGTCACAGCATTCCAGCAAACTCTCTTCCTCTTGATTGCCAGGATTGCTCAGGCACTGTTCCACGGGAGTGGCAGTGACTCCAAGGTGCCCTTTCTCAAGAAGACAGTATTTCTCCTCCCAGTGCTGCTGCCCAAACCAAGATGATGGTCTAAAATTGGACCTTTCCAAGCTCTGAACTGCTTATTGTCATTCTCCACAATCATTTGCAGTTTGCTCCATTAGTAGGCAACAGACCACCATCAGCTACAGCCACTGGGGTATGCTTAGGACAAGCAAAGGCACCTGGAAGATGTAATGGAGGTTACAAAGGTAATTCATTGATCTTGTGTGCTGTATGGCATAATTTAATTTGTAATTTTCACTTGGAATTAGTAGTTAGTATTGGATTTTGTTCTTGTGTTGCAATCACTGACAGAAAGTAATGAAGTGAGATTGTTGGGTGAATGGGGGAAACTGGAGTTGTAATTCCTGGGATTGTACTCACATGAGTTCTTGGGGAGTTGTTGGATTGAAGGTGTGTCCTGATCGCATTCACCCCTCCCCTTCCTCCCTCTCCTCTTCTTCATTTTCCGTCTCCCCGTTCTTGTGTTGCTACACCTCAACTGCTCAGCATGCAGTGACGGCATTGGGCACCCTCACATTGGTGACATGGTGCCACCTATGGCAGATCCCCATGGGTTACCTGCCAGCTGAAAGGGAGGGAGTTGAATTCCTTTCAGTGTAAGATGCAGTGTCTGCAAAGTGATGTACGTCCAATCAGTGGCACTTTGTACCATTGGGAATCCTGAAAACAAGTGAAGTGATGTTTCTTGCCTGTCTCTGGCAAAGGAAAATATAGTTAGCCCGCATAAAATAGAGAGCAATTGTGACCTCCTCTGACATAATAGTGGACCTTCATAGATTCAGACACACCGCGCTGTGAGGTTGCTGGCTGCATCAACTGATAAATGTCAATGAGGACCTTTCTACTGAAGCACAGATGCTCTATACATTGCTCTGCGCTGAGGGTCAGGTAGGTGAATTGGACCCTGAACAACCTAGGTGGCTATGCTCCTCTGCACCTAATTACCAGATCGTTTGGAATCTGAAACCATGAAATGTAAAATAGAAAGTGATCATAATAGCCCCACCCCATGTCTTCATCTGATGGGCTGTTTCTCATTAGTGAACTGAGTGGGTGTTTTCAGGAATAGTAAATGGAGGTGTCTTATTTTTCAGTGTCAAGAGAGACAAGCTTCAACGTTTCTTTCTTTTTGTGAAAACATTTCAACATTAACTGTTTCTGCCCCAGATTTAATCTATAGCCCTTCATAATGTAGAAGGAAATAGGTACAGCAGTGCCAAACCATTAGTCCAGAAGACAAGAGGCTCTAATCAGCATCATTAATGTACAACCAAGTGTATATTAAGAATTGTAAATTAAGGTGAAATCCTCATTTATGACTGTTAATAACTTCTCCATTACTAGCGAGAAAGGTATCAAGTTATCTTTGTTCATTTTATTTCTTTCCGTGCTCTGCACTAAAGATCTTTACTTTATCAGCTTTTTCATCCATGGTACAAATCTCTTGTCAATGATTTTCCTGTGTTCTTTGATCTCGCCAAAGCTAGTGTGTGATTACCCATCTGCCTCTGGTTACTGGCAATAACACTGCTGGGCTTTGTACCCTCTCCTTCCCTGTGTTTCATCTTACCTCTGTCAAAGAGCCATGTTGTTTAAGGTATCTCTCCTGTGGGAGTTTTCAGCTAGATCTGGAATTCTTCAGTATTTGCCCAAGGTCCTTTTGTCTTTAATCTTTCTACTGCTGACATTAACCTCTTGAACCTTCCCTCAGTTTAAATACCTGGTTCACACAGCCGTACTTCGGACTGATATTAATTAACTCCAAACTCCAGTAAAAGAACCTATTGAAATGGACTTCCAGATATATTTGGTTTGGTTCAATAGTAAAAGCCAAAGAACAAACATTTAAGCCAAGGTTGCGGCAACTCGCCCACGCCTAGTTCCATACTGTCTGCATACACAGACACACAATAATAAGTCCATCGTGCCAGCTCTGATACTTTGTACTTAGGAAGTGAAGGTCAAACTCTATGTGGGTGGGTATCAGTCACAACCTGACTCAGTTACAAGCTGTATCACCCTAGGCAAGGCAGCAGTAGCTCTACTCCCCTTCTCATTAAAAGAGATTAATGGCTTACTGGGTAAATAGGAACATTAAAAACAAAAATAGGCCATTCAGCCCCTTGGGTCTGCCTAGCCATTCAATTAGATCATGATTGATTGGCACCTCAACTCTACTTTTTCTTTTTTTTTATTCCTTGCTCCTTGTTATTACTGCTGACTATAAATATCCGCCTTGATTTTGAAAGCTTCAATTATTCTTCGAGGGAAGAACATTCCAAATCTCTACCATCCTTCCTGTTTCTGCTCCTGAATAGCCTTTTCAGAATTTTAAAACTAGGTCTTTTTCTGCCTCACCAGAAATAATAGAATTACCAAAGCTATGCTAACAAATTGTTTTGACATTAAGAAACCACCATCAGTAGTCCCAGCTCTCAATCACCTGTACATAAAGGAATATCTGACAGGTTTGTGATTGTCCCACCATAACTAAACCCTGGCAGATTTTACCTGATGAGATACAGAACGATTGAAGACCAGGTCTTTGATTCAAACCCTCTTTACGTGTTGAGTTGGATTAACTTAAATTGTGGAGCATTTGTGGAAGTACAATTGGTTTTAGCGCAAACTAAGGAGAAAATGTCATCCAAAAGGCCTGCTACTGTTTACTAACTAGCAACTGGTAGAAGATGTGAATGTTAAATGGGCATCTTTAGGAGATTGGAAGATTTAAGAGATTAAAGTGAGAGTTAGGAAAAAATGAGGAACATGTTTTAAGATTTAGTTTGAAGGTTGTTAGTAATAAAAACTTATTACTATTGATTACATGTCATAATAAGGAGTTAGACTCTATTTAGAGCAATTTGATATGGATTGAATTTTAATCTCAATAACAGATAACAGACTACATCATGAACATGTGAATCCTTTTACTTAGAAGCTAGATTTATTGAAGACTATCCTTCTGGGCTATTGATAAACGTCAGCTTGTGCTTTATCAGTCATGTGGCACTAGTCATTTGCACTCAAGATATGACCTCAGGCTTCTTAATCAACTGGTGTCCTGTAATAGCCTGAACATTTCAGAACAAGTGAGGTTTTGTTTTGTACCTCCTGTCATATTAATCAATGTCAAAGAATTATGTGCAAAAGAGATACTCTTTGTTGGACTAACAATTGCTGCTTTTAATCAGGGTTGAAACCAGAGTCTCATGTTTAAACTCCGGCCACATGGAAAAGTGTGAAATTATTTCAAAACATATTCTTAAATCTCATTGAGCCCCCATATTATTTTATTCAAAACTTCCAACTTGTAGCAAATCCTCAATCCAATAGCTATACAAGTCATTGAGCTTACTGCAGCTGAAAGGGGATTTTATCTTTTGCTCAATTCACCCCACCCCCTTCCCTGAACCCTACCTTTGATCAGAAATACCAGACCTAAACTTAAATCTATCATTTATGGCATGGTGTACATGCAAAGAGCCCAAGTTAATTGAAACCTGCTCTCCACCACATTTTACACAGTACTGTCTCCATTTTAAAATTTCATTGACTTGGTGTATTCTTTAGATTTATGGGTTGGAACTGTTTTTCTTCAATGAAACTGAATAAAGCGAATGAGCCAGAAATTAATACTAAATATTAATGCCACATAAAGAAAATGTAATGTGAAGGTCAAGAAAAACTTGCATTTGTGTGGCGCCATTCACAGCCTCAGGAAGACCTGAAATGAAAGAGGAGGGAGGCTTTGGTGTAGAATTGTGTGCTCTCGTGGCCACAATATTATTTATAATTTGCTTATGGCTGTTTTGGAGTAATGGAAGGATTGGTAACCTGATTGTAGGGATTTATTGGGTCTAGGAAAGAAAATGGATGTCCATACATTTGGCGGTAAGGAAGTCAATTGAACAGGAGGCTGGTATTATCAATGAAACAAGCATATTCATTACCGTCATAAAGGGATAATGGGAATCGAGAGATAAATCGGGATTTAACATTAAGGTTGGACAACTAGGAAAGGTTTGACTCAGTGGTGAAGTAGGAGGGATGAGCAGAAAATAAGCGGCTTGAAATTCCATTGAGTGCTGTGAATTATGTATGTCAAAAGCTCGTAGGTCTCACATAGACAGAGGCAACACTGTATTCAGCTAGCCTGATTCACAAAGATCAGCGAGGTTATTTTTGGATTGTCATTGGCTATGTGACTGGGCCCTAACATTCCATTAAATGCAACATAAAGGCAGGTTTTTTGGCATGCCGAAGTGAACTGGTGCTGGACTTAAATAATTAAAATGCACATCTTTTGAAAGAAGAGAAAATAACTTTATTTATATGGCAGCTTATCTGAAATTTCTCAAAATGCTTCACATGAAATAATTTATGTTGAAATACATTAATTATTGTGACAGAATAATACTAAACATTGCAATATTTTATGTACAACTGAATACATAAGCTCTGATAGAATGAACGTCCAGTTAATTATTTTTCGAGTAATTTGGATAAAGAGTTTTGAGCACAACGATTCCCTATTCTTCTTCAAACAGTGCCTTAAGATCTATGAAAGTTGGCAGATAAGGTCTCTGTGTAAGGTACCATCTGAGGAATAGCATCTAAAATGATGCAACACTGTCTCGGTATGGCAGTGACTGCTAATCTCGTTAATGTGCTCTGGAGTCGGGTGTAACCCATAACCTACTGATTAGGAGGGGAAAGTGCTACCAATTCAGACAAGGTGACATTTTAAATGTGACATGTATTTAACTATTTTGTCAAATCATCATCCTACCCCTCCTTTACTCTGGGTGTGATCAACAGTTCAGCTGTTCCTGGTATTAACATGTCACAGTGTGATAATTTTGTCATAGCACAACTTGAATTGCTGTTCAGAAGCTGAGACTGAGAGCTGATTCTTCTCTGCAGGAAACTGACTTTGTGGAGAAGTTTTGATGCTGTCAATGGTTGAGAGCTTTGGAAATAAGGCCTTACTCTTGACATCCATTTTTGACTGATGCATATTTTGAGGAGCACAAATACACATTAGTTTAAAAAAATCCAGCTGTTGTGCCCTCACAGAATAAACAGGTATCATAAGTTTTCGGATGTTTCTGGTGCTTTTTAATACTTGAGACTCTGTAACTTCAATAACGCTAACTTAAGTAAATCATGGAATACTCTCCTGACTCACCAAGCCTGTCCACAATCTACAAGGCACAGGTCAGGGTTGCAATAGAACACTCTCCACTTGTCTAGATGAGTACAGTTCCAATAATACTCAAGAATTTGACCTAATCCAAGACAGAGCAGCCCACTTGATTGGTACCACATCCACAAGCCTCCATTCCCTCCACCAGTAGCAGAAGTGTGTACTATCTCCAAGATGCATAGCAGCAATTTACCATATACAGTTAATGGCAGGACTCTGCATAGCATTATAACAGGCTGGGACTGTTGTCCCTAGAGTATCAGAGGCTGAGGGATGACCACATGGAGAATTATAAATCATGAGGGGCATGGATAGGATAAATAGACAATGTATTTTCCCTGGGGTGGGTAAGTCCAGAACTACAGGGTATAGGTTTAAGGTGAGAGGGGAGAGATATAAAAGGTGTCTAAGGGGCAGCTTTTTCACACAGAGGGTGGTGCGTGGATGGAATGAGCTGCCAGAAGAAGTAGTGAAAGCTGGTACAATTACAGCATTTAAAAGGTATCTGGATGGGTATATGAATAGGAAGGTTTTGGAGGGATGTGGGCCAAGTGCTGGCAAATGGGACTAGATTAGTTTAGGATATTTGCTCGGCATGGGTGAGTTGGACCAAAGGTTCTGTTTCCGTACTGTACATCTCTATGACTCTATGACTAAGTCTGTAGCTCCCTGAATGTGGCCATGCAACTAGATAGGGTGGTAAAGAAAGCGTATGGCATGCTTGCCTTTATTGGTCAGGGAATTGAGTACAAGAGTCAGCATGCCATGTTGCAACTTTACAAGACTTTGATTAGACTACACTTAGAATATTGCATTCAATTCTGATCACCATGTTACAGGAAGGATGTGGAGGCTTCTGGAGTGGGTTCAGAAGAGGTTTATCAGGATCCTGCCCGGATTAGAGGGTTTGAGCTATAAGGAGATGCTAGAAAAACTCAGGTTGTTTTCTCTTGAGTGGCAAAGGCTGAGGGAAGTCTTAATAGAAGTATATAAAATTATGTGATGCACAGACAGCATTAATGGTCAGAATCTTTTTCCCAGATTTAAAATGTCTAATACTAGGGACATGCATTTAAGGTGAGGGGGCAAGTTCAAAGAAGACATGAAGGGCAAGTTTTTTACACAGAGAGTGGAAGGGGTCTGGAACATACTGCCAGGGGTGGTGATGGATGCAGATATGATAAGGTCATTTACGGGACTTTTAGAGGGATATGAACAGAAAGGAATAGTTTCATTTGGCGTCATGTTAGGCACAACATTGTTGGCTGAAAGGCTCATTAATGTGCTATACTTTTCTATGTTCTATCTTAAAATAGCCCCTTCCAAACCGAAGATCGCTACTATCTAGAAGGACAATGGCAGGAGACACATGAGAACACTACTGCCTGCAAGTTACCATCCAAACCACTCAGCATCCTGATGTAGAAATTTCTGACTGTTCCTTCAGTGTCGCTGGGTCAAAATCCTGGAGCTGTCTTCAAATTGCATTGTGTGTGCCCACACCAAATGGACTGCAGTGGTTCAAAACGTAGCTCACCGAGAGCTTCTTGAGGGCAAAAAGGGATGGGCAATACGCATTGGCTGTGCCAGCCAACACCCACAGCTTCTGAGTGAATAAATTAAAAGCTATACTTTTTACACTTGTGCATGCTGGTGCCTTATTTAACAAACAAGACACTTTGCGGCAAATGGGGTTCATTTATGATAATAACCCTGTGTGTAAGTTATAAATTCCTACAGACTTGTTTGTTTTATATCCTCAAGTGGAACTTTTCTCCCTTTGGGATCAGTGGGCAGGTGTTAGCAGGCTGATTATCCAGTTGAATTGTGCTCTGGGTGTTCCCCCTGTGACATGAGTCCTGCAGTGGGGCTTTAGCCTAGATATTTCGCTTCAGAGGGAGGAGCAATATCCATTGAGTCACATAATCTCCCATCCCCTGCAACCTTACATGCTTGCTCTACTTTTGAAGCATGCAGGATTTGAATTCAGAAGTTGAGCCCGAAAAATGCCGATGCTGAAATATCATTCAGGATATAAAGAAGCTCAGTTTGAGTTTATATTTTGTTTGTGTAAGAGGTTGGTGAAGGCGACCAGCTCTCCTGGTGGCGATTGCCAGTGTTGAGTGTCACAGTTGGGTGGGTACTGCTCATGGAAATGAAAGAATGCAGTGAACACAGAGGTTACACAGAACACAAGATAAAATAGGAATAGCCACAAAAGGCACCAGACCAGATGGAACATAAACTGTCAGCAGGATACTGTTCGGTCTCAGACTGCTGATCCTAGGAATGCAGGGTGTGATTCGATGTGAGATATTGGTTTGTGTGATTAAGCTGACCATAAGATGTCAGTTGGGGAGGGGCGGTTTCTGACTGGCTATGAGTAGGCAGTTAGGCCGATGTATTGTGAAACTGGATGTGAATTGTCAGTTATGGCCACAGTATGAAACAGGGAGTGGATGCAAGTTAGGGGATGCAATGAAATTCTGAGACTGGGTGTACACTGTCAGCTAGGCACGCAATGTGAGATTGGCCTGGGTGTGAGCTGTCAGTTAAGGAAATGCTATTCAAATAGAGACATATGTTGTCAGAGGATACAAAAAGTGATGTTTTTTTTCTTTTTTTCATTCACAGGATGAGGGCGTCGCTGGCTAAGCCAGCAATCATTGCCCATCCCAAATTAAGAGTCAACCACATTGCACAGTATTGATGTATAGAAGGATCTTGGGGTTCAAGTCCGTAGCTCCCTGAAAGTGGCCACGCAAGTAAATAGGGTGGTAAAGAAGGTGTATGGCATGCTTGCCTTTATTGGTTAGGGAATCATATGTAGGCCAGACCAGCAATTGGCAGTTCCTTCCCTAAAGGTCATTAATGAATCAGATGGGTTTTTTCCTGACAATTGACAAATGGATTAATGGCTTTTATTAAACTCTTAATTCCAGTTTTCTTTTTATTGAATTCAAATTCCACCATTTGTTGTGGAAGGATTTGAGCCCAGGTCCTGAGTACATTATCTGGGTCTCTGGAGAAGTAATTCAGTGATAATATCACTAGGCCACGACCTCCCTCAAATATTAACTCAGTTTAGACTAAACCATTATTGTTCCTCACTATCCTTATTAGAGTATAAACACCAGTAAGTTGTTCTAAAACTATACAAAGTATCCATTCTGTCCCAATTGCAGCATTGTTTCCAATACTAAGACACATTAGGAAGGACATCAAGGCTTTTGGGAAAGTATAAAAAGAGATTGACTAGAATAGTTCCAGGGATTTGTGTTATGTGGATAGATTGGAGAAGCTGGGTTGTTCTCCTTCGATAAGACCAAAAAGCAATTTCATATAAGTGTTTAAAATCATAAAGGGGTTAGAATCACAGAAGGGTTGGGGTGCATTTGGCCCATCATGCTTACACCAGTTCATCAAATGACCTAGTGGCAATCTTCTATTTTAACCCCATATCCTTGCGCATTATCTTTATCTGAATAGTGATCCAATGTTCTTGAATGCCTCAATTGAACCTGTCTCCACCACAATTCCAAGCAGTTCATTCCACAACCCAACTACTTGCTGAGTGAAGAAGTTTTTCTGAACTTCACCCGTGCTTCTTTAGCAATTCACTTTAAATCTATGCCCTCTTGGTTTCTTCCTTTCACAAGGGAGAACAGTTTCACCCAATCTATTCTAAAAGCCGAGTCATAGATTTGAACACTTTGAATGGGTCTCCTTTTAGCCTTCTTCTCTCTAAGAAGAACAATCCCAACTTTTTCAATCTATCGTCATAACTGAAACTCTTCATCCTTGGAATCATTCTTGTAAACCGCTTCTGCACCCTCTCCAAGAATAAATAAAAGGATAAATAAAAAGGAACTAAAGAAAAATAGACCTGGAGGAAATATTAATGAGTGAGTAGGATTTGGAATGCACTGCCTGAGAGAGTGGTGGACAAAGTTTTAACAGGCAACTTCAAAGCAAATTTGACAAATACTTTGAAGTAGAAAAAAGTACAGGGATATGGAGAAACGGCAAAGATTGGGACTAACTTGACTGATCTTTGAAAGAATCTGTGCAGGTTAGATGAACTCCTTTTGTACTGTGAAATAATACATTATAAAACTGAATACGTATCAGTTTACCAGTTATGGAAATGTTCATACTGCTTTCAAAACTCTTAGGAAGTAGATGATGGCAATGCTTTTGCCCGTGTCTAGTTACTTTCTGAGGGAAGCAATGGTTGGTCTTTTTCTGGAACCACTGTAGTCTTGGCAGTGATGGTTCTCCCACAATGGTGTTTGCCACTGAATTTTAGGCTATTGATCCAGTGATGGCAATGATGAAAAGAACAAAACTTATATTTATACAGCGTTTTTTATATAGTACAATTCCCCAAGGAATATTGGTACACAACGAGGTAAAACAATGACTGCAGATGCTGGAAACCAGATTCTGGATCAGTGGTGCTATTGATCCAGTGATGGCAATGATGAAAAGAACAAAACTTATATTTATACAGCGTCTTTGATATAGTACAATTCCCCAAGGAATATTGGTACACAACGAGGTAAAAACAATGACTGCAGATGCTGGAAACCAGATTCTGGATCAGTGGTGCTGGAAGAGCACAGCAATTCAGACAGCATCCAAGGAGCTTCAAAATCGACGTTTCGGGCAAAAGCCCTTCCT
>NW_025212046.1:16627-25000 GCF_004010195.1 Chiloscyllium plagiosum
CCCTCACTGCCAGACGCCTGGAGGAAGAACGCCTCATCTTCTGCCTCGGAACACTTCAACCCCAGGGCATCAATGTGGACTTCAACAGCTTCCTCATTTCCCCTTCCCCCACCTCATCCTAGTTTCAAACTTCCAGCTCAGCACTGTCCCCATGACTTGTCCGGACTTGTCCGACCTGCCTAGCTCCTTTTTCACCTATTCATTCCACCCTCTCCTCCCTGACCTATCACCTTCATCTCCTTCCACTCGCCCATTATATTCTATGCTACTCTCTCCCCATCCCCACCTCCCCTAGCTTAGCTCTCCACGCTTCAGGCTCACTGCCTTTATTCCTGATGAAGGGCTTTTGCCCGAAACATCGATTTCAAAGCTCCTTGGATGCTGCCTGAACTGCTGTGCTCTTCCAGCACCACTGATCCAGTATTGGTACACAAGCCTTGACATCAAGCTGCATAAGGAGATAATAGGGCATATTTCCAACTACTTAGTTTAAAAAGCTTACGTTTTAAGGGACACCTCTTCAAGTAGGAGAAAGGCAGCAAGGTTTAGCTATGAAATTCCAGCACCTAAACAGACTGCTGCCAACAGTGGAGCACTCAAAATTAGGGATGCTGAAAATACAGAGGAACAGTTGGAAGAGTGCAGATATCTTCCAAAGTTTTGGGAATGGAGGAGGTTACAAATGGAAAGAGACAGACAAGGGTGGGGGAAGACCCCAAAGGTTTTGAAAACAAGGATGAGAATTCTAACATCGATACACTGCTTTAAAGGAGCCAGTGTATATCAGCGAACATAGGGGTGACAGATAAATGGAACTGGTTGTGAATTAGGACAAATAGCTCATTGTTCTCAAGTTTATGGAAGGTCGACTGTGGAAAGCCACCCACTTCCAAAGATCTTTTCTTACAAACTTATAATAAACCAAAACGAGATATTTTTAGTACCTCTGCAATTGTTCTCTTTGGTTATTGGCAGTACTTAGAGACACAAAGATAACTCTGTGAATGTTGCATTCCTAATCAGCAGGCAGTTTATGTCCATGCAACTGTGCATTATCAGGAGATGGCACATTCAGGAAAGAGGGACAAACTGTTGAAGCATGGGATTTGTTTTTTGATGACCCAAAATCTTATTTCAGTATTTCTGTCTGGTACTGATTTACAATGGTCATTGTTTGGGACTATCAGTATTCTGCTGGTCTTAAATACTGACAACATTTGAGATCTGTGACCTTTACCTTTTGCAGAATGTGGTGCAGAATGTGGCACTTATTAGTAACAGATATCCTGCAAGAGTTTGAAGTGAAAATTTATTAGCGCACTTTGAACCTTTTGTTCCTTCAATAACTTGGTTCTCTTGTTGGTGGAATTTGGCCCCTATTAATAACTCATCTGTCGGCATATGCAGAGATTCAATCTTTTGTCATTAAATCAAATGTTCGTGTTCTGCAATTGAATCAAATATGACTTAGGACAAGTATATGTTTATGATTTAACAATAAGCTATTTTGTGTGAATCAATCTCTGTAATTTATGAGGGAGTATTCTCTCAGATCTTTGCAGTGATAGCATAAAGCATTCATAAAGAATGCAATCACTGCTTGATTGCAAACAGCAAGCAGTAGAAACGCTTCAACCGCTGTTCCAACATGTCTGTCTTTCTGCTAGGATTTGCCATTTTTCGACCTATAGCATCTTGCTTAAATGTACAGGCATAAATGATGACACCGTTATTGGGCAATAATCAGGGTTTGTATGGAACATAAACACTGGTATAAACATGTTGGATTGAATGGCTAGTTTTAAGCATTGACATTTTATGTGGCATTATCTCATATGTTTGTTCTAAGATGTATGGAGTTCCACCTTTGAAGAAGAAGGAAAAGTTATCAGTCAATCACCTGAAGCCTGAATAGGACCTCAATAAGTATTGATTACTATTGAAGCTTAACAAGTGTGAGTCATCTCAGTTCTATTTAAGCAAGGGCCTGTTGAAAGTGCACAATCAATAAGCTACGCACAGTCAGGAGGGAGCGATCACATCCAGAGTGAGACACAACCCGAGTGAGTAGATAGTTTGGGGAGTTTGGAGGAGGCAATTTGGGAATTCAGTGGAATGGAAGAGTTGCTTTTCGCTTGCTTTGTTTGATTCATAGTTTGTAAGGTCTTTTTATAGGATAAATTGAAGCCCAGGATTGGGGGCCCAGCACAAAAAGGAGAATGACGTTACAGGAAAACAGTAAGTTCATTGTTTGATAATAACTACGAATTTGACTATCAATTATAGACTACTTTCAGATTTAGGTAGAGAAAATACTTACAGGTTACAAACTAAAATAAACTTTTTAAAAAACAAATTAAAAACAAAGAAAATAGAGATGCAGGGCCAGGCAATGTGTTGTACCTGCATAAAATGGGAATTGGTGGACCCCATTCTGATTCCTATCAAGTTTTGCTTGCTTGAAGAACTCTGGCTCAGAGTTGATGAGCACATAAGGGGAGCAAAGGTCAGGGACAGGAGGGTGGGACTATGAGCGAGGCAGATAGAGGGATCCATGAGGTAGTGCTGAAGGGGCCTCAGTCCTTGAGCTTGTACAACAGGTTTGAGATTCATGCTCCCTGTGTGGATGAGAGTGGGGGCTAAAAGGAGGATGAGCAAACTGACCATAGCACCATGATGCAGGGAGTCATTCAAGAGGGGAGAAAAGAGAAATGTAGTTGTAATTGGCAATAGTACAGTCAGTGGAATAGAATTGTGCTGTCCAGCCCGAAGGCAGTATTGCCTGCCTGGTGCCTGGGTTCAGGATATCTCATCTGAGCTGCACACTCACGTGGAGTGGGAGGGGAAAGATCCAGTGGCCCATGTCCACATAAATAGCAGCATGTACGTAGAAAGAGGAAAGAGATTCTGCTAAGGGAATATGAGCAACTAGGGCCTAGATTAAAAAGCAGAACCAAAAAGATAATAATCTCCAGATTACTATCTGAGTCATGAGCTAATTGGCACAGGATCAACAAGATTAAAGAAATAAAAATGTAGTTCAAAGATTAGTTTGGAAGAAATGGGTTTGACTTCATGGGATATTGGCATCAGTACTGGGGAAGGAGGGAGCTGTTCCAATAAGGCAGGCTCCACCTGAGTCATGCTGGGACCAGAGTCCTGGTGAATGCTAGAACTAGGACTGTAGATAGGACTTTAAACTAAATGCTGGGGGTGGGGGTGGGTTTGAGTAAGATTGAGGAACCAACAAGGTAAAAAGAGTTAAGTACAGGCCTCCTAGCCATAGTCAGCATGTGGATAATACAGAAGATTAAAAAAGCACTATTACAATCATCAAGGGGGACCTCATTATGCAGTTGGGCTGGGAAAAATCAGGCTGGTAGTAGATCCCAGGAAAAGGAATTTGTGGAATATCTACAAGATGGTTTTTTGAAGTGTTTGTGGCACAGCCCACTAGGGAGCAGGCAATTCTGGATTTGGTGATGTGTAATGAGGCAGACTTGACTAAGGAACTGAAGGTGAAGGAAACCCTAGCGGGCAGTGACCATAACATGATAGAATTAATCCTGCAGTTTGAGAGGGAGAAGCTGAAATCAGACGTAATGGCACAGAAGTTTGCTAAATAAGATAAAGGTCCATGGTGTTAGGAGCAAGGTACTGGCATGGATAGAGAATTGACTGAGAATAGGGATAAAGGCATCTTTTTTAGGATAGTAGGTGATGACTAGTGGAGTTCCGCAGGGGCTAGTATTGGGACTACAATTATTCACCATATATATTAACAATCTGGTTGAAGGAACTGAGGGAATTGTTGCTAAGTTTGCAGATGACACAAAGATATGTGAAGGGGTAGGTAGTGTTGAGGAAATGGGGAGGTTGCAGAAATACTTGGACAGGCTCACAGAGTGGACAAAGAAGTTGCAGATGGAATACAATGTGAGAAAGTGTGAGATTATGCACTTAGGTTGACTATTTTCGAAATGGGGAAAGAGTTTGGAAATCTGAAACACAATATAGCATGTAGGAGTCCTAGTTCAGGACTCTTTTAAGGTTAGCATGTAGGTTCAGTCAGCAGCTAAGAAGGCAAATGCAATTTGAGAGGGCTATAATACAAGAACAGGGATTTACTTCTAAGGCTGTATAAAAAAAGTCAGCTTGGTCAGAGTGCATTTAGATTATTGCGAGCTGGTTTGGGCCCCCTAAGTAAGCATATACTGCCATTGGAGGGAGTCCAGAAGAGGTTTCCAAGAATGATCCTGGGGATGAAGGGCTTGTCACATCTCTATGACTCTATGACTATGAGTAGCAGTTATGGACTCTGGGTCTGTACTCGATGGAGTTTCGAAGGATTAAGGGAGATCTGATTGGAACTTACAGAATACTGAGAGACATGGACAGAGTGAATGTGGAGAAGATATTTCCACTCGTAGGAGAGACTAGGACCCAAGGGCACTGCTAGAGGGTGAAGGGGCAACCTTTTAAAACTGAGATGATGAGGAGTTTCTTCAGCCAGACAGTGGTGAATTTGTGGAATTCATTGGTGCAGAAGGCTGTGGAAATGAAGTCCTTGAGTGCATTTAACACAGAGATAGATAGGTTCTTGATTAGAAAGAGGATAAAGACTTGCAGGGAGAAGGCAGGAAAATGTGGCAGAGAAACATGTCAGCAGATTCAATGGGCCAAATGGCCTAATTCTGCCCCTGGGTCTTATGATCTTATATAACATGTTTGTCAACTCCCAATCACCATCTCTCCCATGTGTCATTGAGTAGTGATGGTGACCAACACATCACCTGGCTATCCAAATCCTATCCACCATCCAGAAAGCACAAGACAAGAATGTGATGGAATATTCTCCACTTGCCTGGAGAACTACAGTTTCAACAACACTTAAGCACCTCAACATCATTCAGGACACCGTAGCCTGTTTGGTTTTGCATCCTAACCATCCCTTTGAATATTCCCTCCTTGCACCACTGGTGAAAATGGGAGCCACGAATGCAGGGTCCATTATCTGCCAAAGTTTGACAACCGCTTCCAAACCTGTGACTTCTACTACCAAGAACAATGGCAGCTAGCAAATGGGACTGCTGCCACCCACTTGCTGCCGTAGTTGTGGGTATGTTCGCTGAGCTGGAAAGTTGATTTACAGACATTTTGTCCCCTGACACCTTCAGTGCTTTGGAGCCTCCTGTGAAGTGCTGCTGAATTGTCTCTTCTGGAATTTATTTGGTTCTGTTTCTGCTGATGCTAATTGCCGGTTCCGGTTGTTCATTGTTGTGACCGGTATATTGGCTCCAGGTCAATGTGCTTGTTGATGGAGTCGGTGGATGAGTGCCACGCTTCTAGAAATTCTGTGGCTGTTCTCTGTTCAGTTTATCCTATGATCCTTGTGTGGTTCCAGTTGAATTTGTGGTCCTTGTCATGTGTGAGTGGTTACTAGGGACAACTGATTGTGACATTTAGTGGCTAGTTGGTGTTGGTGAATGCGAACTGCTGTCCCTAGTAACCATACACACAGACGACAAGGACCACAAATTTGACTGGGACAATACAACAATCATAAGACAAGCTGCATAATTTGGATTGAAGGCTCTGTACAATCATCCTCTGTGTCTGAATTCCTCATGTGTGCTCCTCACAACCAAAGCTTCAACTAAAGAATATGCATTTGTGAACTTTACTTTAAAACTCTAGTCAAGGTTACTTTTCACCTTTCCCTGCCTCGGCTCAGCTAATGATTGAAAAGACAAAGTTACTGACAGTTTCTCTCATCGTGAAACAAACCACAGTGCTAAAACTGTAATATTATCCCCAAGCCCACCCATTGCCTTTGCTGTGTCCTGTGTTGCTCTTGACAAAAGGTGGTAACCACAGAAACCAACTGTATCATCATATAAATAGCGATCCATGCATTCTATTTACCCTTGTTATTGTGTGCTGTATTCCGCACCACCAACCCAGATTGAGGAAGACTGCAGCACTTCACTGTGCATGCCAAAAGGGAGCATATTCGTTAACTGTTGTTTCCTTATCACACTTCATTACTACCATCACCATTTCCTCCCAGCCTCACAAATAAGAAACTTACCCCCTTTCCAAAATACTCCAATCTACCAGAGGACAAAGGAGCTCAGGCACAGACACACGCCCCTGGGTGTGAACTGGCAAAAGGAGTAAGATTCTCATGGTCACCTAGTAACCAGCCTTGTGAGATGCTTTATCAGCTTTGTAAACATAGGTGTGAGAAAAGGTGCTTTCAAACCACTAATTACACCCTGTAGAAGAACAAAGTTCAAATGCAAAACTGACAAACTCCCCAGAAATAAACAGAACTTGTGCCGCAGCATGCTGACTCCTGCTGAGAAATTCAACCCATATCTGACAGGATGCTGTTACAGTGACCAAATGGGCTTAGCAGAATCATAAACAGGATGCATCCATATGTGCAAAATCCTTTGTATCTTGTTCGTCTCTCACCTCAATGTAAATTAAGGCCTCAAAACTCATCCATATGGGTTTTCTCTCTCTCTTCCTTCACTGTCCACCGCAGATAGAGAAGGTTCCACCTTGTTTATTTGGCCTTCTATAAGTTAACTACTACTGTTGATCCACTGTATTATTAGACCATGCATTGAGCACAAGGCTGACATTTCAAACTGTTACCAAGCAGCTGCTCTTTGCAATTTTGCTTTGTATTGCCACTGTGTTTAGTCAAGGTGGAGGGGGTGTGAGCTGTTAACCTTTCCATAGCATCAGCCTTTTTTAGCAACTGAGGCTAAGGATCACAATTCATTTGAATTGGAAATTGAGTAATGACAGAGTAGGTCATTATGCTTTTGCAACAACAGAGAAGATACAGCCAAGTCCTATCACAAACATTAAGAGGACAGTGGAATGAGTTTTGGATACCTCCAACTCTGCTGTAAACCAGTTTGGTTTATTGCTATTAACAACAATTGGCTGGATTGCAATTAGGAATAAAAGCCTTGGCTGATTCTCTGCCTGAGAACTGTGCAGTCAATTGCCACATCTCTAGTGCTCCTCTGGCTGAGATTTTACTCATTGACTTGGAACTGAGGATTTGGCTGGTCCCTTATGGCTTAAGAATTCCTTTTAACTGCTTTGACATCAATGTGCCTGCTTTAATTTATTTTAATTTCCTAAAGGTAACATTATTGAAGATGTGTTGAATTTCAAGCTCGGGATTTCTGTGTTCAAATTTTCCAGAACAATGATAACTCCCCTTTAACCTGGCAACCTCTGAGTAGGATTACTGTCATTAGATGTGAGAAAAAGTGAAAGCTGACACTGGTTCCGCTGGTCTCAGCCTCCTGCGTGCTCTGTGATATGGCAGATCAATTTGGCTTGTTTAATTGAAAAATGAATTGCAATGTAACCAGATTAACAGCAATGATGTCTTTTCATACATTAATGCACCCCCATATATAGAAGAATGTCAACTTCATTCAGCTAATATTCCATCTTCAAGCCAAGAAAACACTGCAGGCAGATCTAGTATTACAGACTCAGCACCACAATCACTCCTAATCTTGTTTGCCACATGCGCCATCTGGTACTGTGCGTCACAACATAATGAATTAGAAGCGGATTTCACCAATAGCATCTCACACAAAGAAGACGTTGATGCACGCAATGTTACATGCTATATTCTGAGCATGCATCTTGCACAAAAAAAACTACATTCCTCTCAGTGCTTCACCTCTTTTTGTCCCAGCAGCGAACCTTGTTTAATTCAGAAGGGACATTTAATACAATGCACAAGTGAGTGTTCGGAGCAGATTGCCACATGCAATCCAAGCAGAGCATGTTTTTAAATAATTCATTCTCTGCTTTCGGTTCCATTTTTTAAAATAAAAACGCTGTTGCATTAGGCTGAAGCTTTCTGCACCTGCACTGTGTCAACCTTCACCAGACTGATGTATTTTTACCCAAACAAGAAAGTAACATGACTTATGTTTGTTTCTGTTCATTCAGATACAAACCCCTGTCTGAACTAGTTTAATCTATGTTTGCATAGCACCTGCAAACCGACACGGCAAACTGAATTTACCAGTCGCGAGCATGAGGTTTACTACTTTTTGTCACCGCCTATCGTGAAGGTGCTGACTCAGCAGCCCACGAGTATCTCAACCTCAGTGTGGGTGGGAGCTATTCTTTGTGCATGAGCCAACTTTGTGAGTGGTGGCAAGTTGATCAAAAATAAGGGCACACTTGCTGCAGTCAGACACACATGCATTTTGCAAGAGGGCAGGTAATATGATCAGGTGTAAGAACTCTCCCTGTTGTTTTTCTCTCCAGTCAACTGCAGAGTTGTTCAAGCTGCAAGAAATAATAATACGCACTGTGACT
>NW_025212047.1:0-25000 GCF_004010195.1 Chiloscyllium plagiosum
AGAGACATATAAGTTGATCAGAAGATAGGGTAGACAGTGAAAGTCTTTTTCTGAGGATGATAACGTCAACTTGTACGAGGGGGCATAACTACAAATTGAGGGGTGATAGATTTAAGACAGATGTCAGAGGCAGGTTCTTTACTCAGAGAGTGGTAAGGACGTGGAATACCCTACCTGCCAACTCAGCCACATCAGGTAGAGTTAAACAATCCTTGGATAAGCACATGGATGATGATGGGATAGTGTAGGGGGATGAGCTGAGGATAGTTCACGGGTCGGTGCAACATCGAGAGCCAAAGGGCCTGTTCTGCGCTGTAATGTTCTATGTTCTATGTTCTATGATCTTTTTGTGGACTCAGCTCCACTTACCTGCCTTCTCACCGTATCCCTTAATTCCTTTATTGTTCAAAAGAAATTGACCTTAGCTTTAAAAATGTGTACTGAAATACCTTCAAATACTTCACTGGGCAAGGAATTCCATAGATCTACAACCCTCTGAGTGAAGAAGTTCCTTCTCAATTCAGTCCTAAATCTCCTCCCTCTAATCTTGAGGCTATGCCATCTTGTCCTAGCATCACCTGCCAGTGGAAACATCCCTCTTACTTCTATTTTATCCATTCCCTTCATAATTTTATGTTTCTATAAGATTCCCTCTCATTCTTCTGAATTCCAATGAATATAATCCCAATCTACTCAGCCTCTCCTCATAAACCAAACCCCTCAACTCTGGAATTAACCTAGTGAACTTCCGCTGCATCCCCTCCAGTGCCAGTACATCCTTTCTTAAGTAAGGGGACCAAAACTGCACACAGTACTCCAGGTGTTGCCTCACCAGTACCTTGTACAGCTGCAACATTACCTCTCTGCTTTTAAACTCAAACCCTTTAGTAATGAAGGACAAAATTCCATTTGCCTTCCTAAATTACTTGTTGTACCTGCAGACCAACCTTCTGTGACTCACACACAAGGACTCCCAGGTCCCTCTGTATAGCAGTATTTTGCAACTTTTTACCATTCAAGTAACAATCTTTTTTACTGATACTCCTAACAAAATGTAAAACTTCACATTAATTAACATTGTATTCCATCTGCCAGACCATTGCCCACTCATTCAATGTATCTAGGTTCCTCTGCAAAGTTTCACAGTCCTCTGCACAATTTGCTCTTCCACTCATCTTAGTGTGATCTGCAAATTTTGGCACCCTACCCGTGGTCCCCAACTCCAGATCATCTATATAAATTGAAAAATAATTGTGGTCCCAACACCGATCCCTGAGGCACACCACTAGTCACTGATTACCAGCCAAAAAAAGCTCTAATTTATCTACTCTTAGCTTGCTGTTAGTCAACCAATCCTCTATCCATGCTAATACTTTACCCATAACACCATGCATCCTTATCTTATGCAGCAGCCTCTTGTGCGTCACCTTGACGAAGGCCTTTTGGAAATCTAGGTACACCACATCCACTGGGTCCCTGTTGTCCACCTTGTTCATAATGTCTTCATAGAATTCCAATGAACCCATGCTGGATCTGTCCAATGGAACAATTTATTTCGAGATGCCCTGCTATTTCTTCCTTGATAATAAACTTAAGAATCTTCCCCTCAGAGGTTAAGCCATTTTTTGTCTACCTGCCTTTTTAAACAGTGGCATCACATTTGCTGTTTTCCGATCTGTATGCCCGATTGGATTTCCAGTTTAACTGTGCTTTTGCTAGGGCTAGAGGTTGCAGACTTTCTCCTGTAATAATGGCTAGCATTAATAATATTGTTGCTTTTATTGTTTTAGCATAATCTTACCCTTAACCTTGGTCTTGTCAATGTCAACTGAGTTTTAAGGGGGAGAAAGTGAGGACTTCAGATGCTGGAGATCACAGTCAAAAAGTGTGGTGCTGGAAAAGCACAGCCGGTCAGGCAGCACCCGAGAAGCAGGAGAGTCGATGTTTTGAGCATAAGCTCTCATTCTTGATGAAGGACTGATGCTCGAAATGTCGACTCTCCTGCTCCTCGGATGCTGCCTGACCAGCTGTGCTTTTCCAGCGCCACACCTTTTGACAATCGAGTTTTAACTCAAGCACAACTTGGCATTGGATAAAAATAAAAGCACAGAAACAGTCATGGAATGAATTGAAGTGATGATGAAATAAAACTGGGTATTGAGAACATAAATTTGGAATCAGGTCCACTGATAATGCCATCAGGTGATAGCACTTGGACATGTCCCCAACAATACATGGCACTTTAGGGGCAATTTCTGCACCAGCCTGAACCAGATTCTTTGCCGATTGAGCATACATTTTGCAGCAGGTTTATCCAGTTTCTGAATTGGCTTTGCATACTTTTGTTGCAAGGAAGAAATTACAACAACAAGTCATATCATACTGCTGCTATGCATTATGATTCAGGACTTAAATGCACCTTTCTCTTCTTTCTCATTCCAAATAATGTTGCAGGTTTCTATGGGTCCGGCTACTAAGTGTACTTTGAATGAACGTATGAGCTAACATGTGCCGTACGCACATACAAACGGCTTCTGGGATTCCACTGTTGCTGGGTCCAGGACGATTGACAGTCAAACACACCAACCAGTCTTAAAACAAATCCCATGAGTTTAAACTAAGCCATGTTGAGAGAAGGGAATTTGATCTATAAACTTGCAGCAGTAGAAATGAATAGACCAATGTGGCAAAGTAGGAAGTGAAGGTCCCAGAGCAGATGAGGAAACAGAGACCTGGAGCATTCAGCCAACTACCAGATGCTGGATGGGCAGGCCTCAACAGCAGTAGCTTTCGGTGGCCTAACATCAGATGCTGAGAATACAGTTGCAGCCAAACAAAAGGAGGAGAGGGGTATGGGAAGGGTGCCCAGGTTATGGACATGAGAACAACAGAATCATTGTCAAGATGAATAGACATATCAGAATCCTATGCAGGAGAGGCAGTATCACAATCAAGAGTGGAGGAAGTATAAGAATTAACAATAGGAAATGTGCAAACGTTCACTAACAGAGGAAATACAGTTGGGCTTTATAACAAACGTCTAAATTCAGAATTGTTGAGGAATTGAGCATAAAGACTTCTTTATAAGCCTGAGCTTTACTCTGAAGGCTCACTATCTTTGTTGTTCACTATTCCATTTCTCCCATTCCTGATTTTTATCCTGTCCTGGTCAGATACATTCTGCAGCAATCTCTGCTTTGCAGAAGCACAGTGTGCAAGCAGATGATCAATACAAGTTGACCGAGGCTGAAAGGTTTGGCGGGGTGTGTGTGTTTGGGTGTGTTTATGTATGTGTTATTGGAGTGGGCGTTATCTGAGACAACACTCAAAATACACAAGCCCACAAGTTGCCCTCAAACATTCACTCCCAAAGGGCCAGGAGCTGTTCATCCAATAACAGGTTTGATCTCTCTTGCACTTGCTAATCTGGATTGGCTCAGAGTGAACCTATCAGCAAATATGGGGGAGAGCTGCCTGTGATTGGATATACAATAAGATGGTGAGTGTAGGTGGAGTCATAAGAGATAGACTGCAGAAAAAAAGCCCTTTAATCCACTGCATCTGTGCAGGTCAAGAACAATCACCTTACTATTCCAGTTTCCAGCACTTGGGCCAGGGTCTTGTATGTCTCAGCATCATAAGTGCAGACCTAAATATTTCTTCAATGTGATGAGGGTTTCTGCCTTTCTCACCCTTACAGACAGTAACTTCCAGATTCGCTACCACCCCTTGGGTGAAAACAATTTCCTCACATCTCCTCTAAACATTTTGCCTGTTACCTGAAATCTCTACCCCCTGGTCATTGATCCCTCCATCAAGGGGAAAGATTTCCTCCTACCTACCTTGTCTATGCCCTCATAATTCAAGACATCTCAATGACATCCCCTCTCAATCTCTCTCATTCTAGGAAAAGAACTCCAGTCTATTCCAATCTCTCCTCATATCCGAAACTGTCCAAACCAGGCAACATCCTGGTAAATCACCTCTGTATGCTCTCCAGCGCTATCACTTCCTTCCTATATTATGGATTCTAAAGCTGCATATAACACTAGCTGTGGCCTAACCGACATTTTATACAGCTCCAGTGAAACTTTACTGCTCTTAAATTCAATGCCTTGTCTCATAGAGTCAGGCATACCACATTTCTTATATTATTCACTCATGGGAAGTGGGCATCACTGGCTAGGCCAGTATTTATTGCCCATCCTCAATTGCCCAGAGGACATTTAAGATTCAACCACATTGCAGTGGGTCTGGAGTCACATGTAGGCCAGACCAATTTGCTTCCTTACAGGACATTAGTAAACCAGATGGGTTTTTCCAACAATTGACAATAGTTTCATGATCATCATTAGACCTTTCATTCCAGTTTTTTTAAAGTAAATTTAAATTTGAACTCAGGTCCCCAAAATATTACCTGGGTCTCTGGATTAATAATCTAACAATAATACCATTAGGCCTCCTCAGTCTGAAGAAGGGTCTCTGGATGTGAAATGTTAACTCTGCTTTCTCTGTGTTGATGTTGCCAGACCTGCTGAGCTTTTCAAGCTAGTCTGTTTTTTTAAAGTTCTGATTATCAGTAGCTGCAGTCCTTTGTTCTTTTGGGTCATGATTACAGAGGGTGGAAACTGAGCTAAAGGGGTCTGGGTTGAGAGGAATGGACATGGAATTGAGTGGCATTGGTGTCCCAAATCATATACTCATCTTGACTAACACACCAATGATTAATGGTGGCATCCACAAAACTAATCCTGTGCAAAAACGGCTGCAATTCTGCATTGTTCTTCACAAACCAGTTCGATTAGTTTTTGTAGAGGGACAGCATTTTCCAGAATGTGTCACTTCCACTGGCTCTGCATTTCATTGCTCAGACACTACTCTGTCTATGACAGTGCTGTGAAATTGCACAGGCAGCTGGCTCTGAGTCAGTGCTGCAACTGCTAGCTGGTGATCACTTGGCCACACATTACTTTCTTGCTATCTAGTGACATATCTGTTGAGTCAGTTTCTTAGTCTGCAAAAAGGCCTTCCCTGTGAGGGAACATCCTTTTCACTCCAGGTTCTCAGACAACAATGGGGTGGATCACCTGAGTTGCAGTCTGGGAGCTGACACCCTTTCAATCCCTTAATGTCCAGACAATCCCATGAATAACATTCTAATTAGGGGAGAAAGGTATTCCTCAACCCAGGAACAGGTCTCTTAGGTTCCCCAGTGGCTAGCACTGCTGCCTCACAGCACCAGGGACTTGGGTTCAATTCCCACCTTGGGCAACTGTCTGTGTGGAGTTTGCACATTCTCCTCATGTCTGCGTGGGTGTCTTGCGGTGCTCCAGTTTCCTCCCACAATCCAAAAGATGTGCGGGTCAGGTGACTTGGACATGCTAAATTGCTCATAGTGTTAGGTGCATTAGTCAGAAGTAAATATAGGGTCGGGGAATGGATCTGGGTGGGTTGCTCTTCGGAGGGTCAGTGTGGACTTGTTGGGCTGAAGGGCCAACAAGTCTAATCTAATAAACATAGGGAGAAAGAGAGCACTGGAAATCAGAATCAAAAAGTGTGGTATTGGAAAAGCCTGATGAAGAGCTTATGCTCGAAATGTCGACTCTTCTGCTCCTGGGATGCTGCCTGACTGGCTGCACCACACTTTTTGACTTACCTGCTCACAGACATGAGTATTTAAGTTTCCTTTATTTTTCTATGTCTGGCTTAACAAGGCAATGCTGCTGACCAAGGTGGCACAATGCCCTCATTTGTAATGCCTTCCCCCCCTGCATGTTGTTCTACGTTAAACTGCACATCCGCTGCAGAGATTTCAAGCCCGTAACTAAACAGCTAGCAGACGTCACCGAAAAGCAGTCGTCTTCATGTAAACAGTGCAACAGTATTATAATGTGAAAAATGTGTTCCTGTGTGAGGCATCACTGCCAGTAAAAGGAACGCCTTCTTCGCTCAATTCATTCCCCAAAGTGCTGACTTTAAAATGACAGTAACTGTGAGTCACAGAGAAAGTTATTTTGACCAACTCTGAGACAAATTATTAATGTACTGTTTTGAGAGCATCAATTGAGTGAGCATGAAAATGATTCCAGCGCCTTGCTGGAATATATTATGTAAATGAGAGATGATTCAATAAATATGTTTGTCACAGGATAAAGCTAATAAGCTTATTGATCTGTACTCCCATATGAACCTCCGTTCGATTTTGGAATAGAACACTGAATACATTTTTGGCCATCAGAATTGCAGAAAGCCACTGACGTCCAACCAATATTAATTATGTTATTGCAAAAGCAGGATAATAAGGTGAAAACGTGTCATATACCGCCACTATTTAATTGGAATTGACTTTTTTTTGGCTTGGAAATATATACTTCATGACGAACGCCACTAATGCGTTACCAATGTACCAGGTCTGACTGATGTTGACTAGAAACTGTTTGTTATGACACCACCTAACCACGTAATCGCGTAACTATGTTCTGAGCTGAGAGCGTGCAAAGTGCGCCCTATAGGTGTCCCTTCTCGCCAACTCCAGCCAGTCTAGCCTGTATGGGCAGTCTCTACAGCTGCTCGCCCCCTTCGCCCTTCTATCCGCAGGAGGCGAGACTTTCAAAACTTTTGTGTGACTGAGCTGAAGCCGTGCGGTCCCTCAGGAAATGCCTGAGTTCGGTGAGTTCTCAAACTGAAACATTGATGGTTGCTCTTCCTGGTGATGTCAGCGGGATGTTTTGGCTCCGCCTGAGTTGCTGATCTCTGCCACAGTTCCTGCATTTTCAGACTCCCACCACACCCGGGCGTCGGCGTCACGTCTAACTCTTTAAATATCAAGACAAATTCCGGGCCAAGGACTTAAAGCAGCAACGCCAGGGAGGAAAGCGATCTGCTCGACCTTAAAGGGATTTACAATTTATGCTCCTAACTAAAGGAACCCATTTATGAAGTGAGGACGCTGCTAAGAATAAGCGCGACTGAATTAAAACTGGTAAGTAATTAGATTGACACACTAGCAGTGCTGATATAGATAACTAGTGGCATGAATTTAAAAATAAATTACACTGAGGAAATTGACACCTCTATTAAAACTGTACACTCTATAAGTTTCACTGCATAAATATAAATGGTCGAAATGTTATCGGTCCTGTAAACATCCTGTATTCAGAAAAGCTGATTTGTTCGTTTATTGGGCAAAACAACATAAATTACTGAGTTTACAATGAGAAGGTTGTGTGGAATAGCTGGCCTCTCGTTGCTTTGTTTCCACTACAAGGTTAACACTTGTTCTGAGTGAGCCCCGACCGTACTATTTTATTAGCCCAACTCTTGTCTGGCTCCGCGAACGATTGCTTCTTTCGGTATCGAAATGTTTGGAAGTATTGACATTTGATCAAGTCGTTCAGTAACATCCTATCAATCATCGTTTGTTTCAGTGAAGTAGTACCACAGATTGTCAGGAGGTCGCGCTGTTGCTTGTGGACTGAGAGTTAGTGGCATTTCTGCTGAAGCTCTATTCCACCCCCAACCCTTGAGCTCAGGGTCACTGCTAAACTACGTAGGTTTTCACCATTACCTTTATCGAACTGACCATTTCTAGGTACATTGTACGAATTACGAGAAGGCTTCTAGTTCTGCCTTTTAGTACAAACCATAGTCACTGCAAAGCTATCCACAAAGCAGAAAGTCTCTCAACAAGGAGCATTCCGGCTGTTTAATGGTTAACGACAGGAGTGGACTAGCATTTAAATAAAGCGAGTTCAAACTCAGTCGGCTACATTGAATAAAGTCCAATTTATATTCAGCCTTTTTCCCTGAAATCATTCGCGCCAGCAACATTGGGAACAGCTCCAGATTTTGCAAAATATTTAACTCGGGCTTTCTTCATGCAGTGGTGTGAGCTGATTGAGGAATAACAAATGTTTGTTATTTCTCTTGTCGAACGTTGTCAATGCCGGTGAAAACTGCTTGCTTTAAGTTTTTGATGCTGAAGCATTTCGCCTATGAGTGCATTTGCTTGTTTCCTTCAGGGGGTGGGGTGTGCTGCTTGAGGGCACGTTTGATTCATTCTTAAATACGATGCGTGGTCTTGATTTTTGACAGGGGTGGGTTTCAATCAATGGAAAATCGAGATTTGAAACAGTATGTATCCGATTCCAATCTGTGGGGAAAGGAGGTGGGCATCTTAAATATTGCTGGCTCCTGGTGTGTGTGTGGGGGTGGGTATATGAGTGTGCATATAGTAGTGGCGGTGTAGGCTGAAGGGATAGAGGGGGTTGGTGTCGTGGGGTATAGTGTGTGGGGAGGGGAGGAGAAAGTGTTTTTTTTATTGTTCCCCTTTTTGCCGGCAGTTCTAAACGATCAGAATGAAACGCTAACATCAAGTTTGCGCTTTGTTTTGCCGGTTCATTGCGAATTTCAATTCGGGTAGTGTGTGTGGGAAAGAGAGAGTGTGTTTCTTTTTGCCAGGAGTTCAAAAGGAATTGGAATTGAACGCTTGCAGCTCTCCGAACATCAAGTTGTCGCTTTGTTTGTCGATTCATTGCGAATTTCAATTCAGGTACTCTGTGTGTGGAGGGGGTGGGGGGGGGGTGCAGACTGGGGGGTTGGGGAGAGAGAAAGGCTGCTGTCACGTGGCAGGCGTCGCAGTCTTTTGTGAATGGCTGAAACTGACGAGTGGGCGGCCGCCCCGTCTGTGGCGTCACAATTGAACCGGCGGGCGATTGGCTGGTGCCGAGGAAACAGGTGGATACATGGGGGGAGCCGGCCAAGGCGCTGATTGGCTGACTCTGTGTTTTCTTTGTTGCAGACGTTCTATGAGGATTATTCTCCCGGGGATCGCGGCGGAGTCAGCAGAGTAAGGCTCGTAGGCACTCGGCAGGGCTGGGAGAGACAGAGAAAGAGAGAGACACACATACAGACAGGACAGACAGAGAGAGAGAAGGGGGCACGGTTCAGAGGCTCCGAGCAAATCACCTGTGCTTTCCTTCTTAGCCCTTTTATCCGAGAAACCTTTAGAAGACAAAAGGAAACCTCTCACGGTGGAACCCAAACACACAAGAATCGCACCCCGTTGGTTAATCTTTCAACTGAGAGCGCCGGGATTTTTTTCTCCCTCTCGCCCGTATTCTCCAGCACGCACACACAACAGACACACACAAGCCAACACAATATTGCATGATTCCTTTAAGCGTCTGAGAGACTTTGTTGTGACTCAAGACCGATCAAAGGTAATCGAATGGACCATACAAGCACCAGGAGCTGCAGCCGAGCCCCAACTTGCGAGGCCCATCAAAACGAGCCTTCAATGCGTGTAGTCATCAATACGACGACCGGAGCCCAGTATGATCTTTCTGTTCCAGTAGACGAGACAGTAGAAGGACTCAAAAGGAGGTTATCACAGCGTTTGAAGGTTGCCAAGGAGCGTCTAGTCCTCTTGCACAAAGAAACGTACGTACTCCCCTTTGTTCTGAAGCAAAGCCACGGAAGCCCCGATCCGAGAATCTCCACGACGGCTTTATGCGTCGATCAGTCTTTCATTCATAATCCTGTGTTACATGTTAATGGTAGTAAGCAACATAAAGTTTTCATCATTAGTGTTGTATGTACTTTACAACTCATTCGTGTAACTTGTGCCATTTTGATGTGCTAATGCATTTAAACGATAATTAATTATGTGATTTTGTTTTGAGCTTTAGATTATATCCAATGCTTTGGAACTTTTTTTTCAGGCGTTTAAATTCCGGAAAGCTACAGGACCACGGTATAACAGAAGGAAGCAAGCTAACCCTTGTCCCGACTGTAGAGGCTGGTCTCATGGTAAGACCGGCGTCTGACCAGATTTATCGAGTATCATTCAGTGTCGGCTTGGGGAGGTTTGTGCTCTAACTATTTTTTTTATTTGTCTCCTCAAGTCTCAAGCTTCGCGCCCGGAGCAATCAGTAATGCAAGCTTTGGAAAGCTTAACGGAAACTCAGGTAAGGCTTAAAGATTTAATTTTAACTGCAACAAGATGATCGATACCCAGTTGATGGCTACGTCCGCCTCATTATAAATGTGTTAAATTGCTGGTGAATCGGAAACTTGTTATGGTGCCGAAGTTACTTTTTTTTTGTATGTTGCATTGCATTGGTAACTTGCATATGTGAATGTACTACCCAATGCAATTTCATAAAATAATAATGTAAGAAACAGTTTTGGCCGCTCCTTATGAGGGTACAGTGTTTAAAATCAATCTAGATTGTTTTTCCCCCTCTTATTGTTGAAATGTGTGAGGCTCTGTCGGGTTCCAACCCCAGCGGCCTAATATATATTTCGCGACGCCGGTCATCAAAAAGTCCGGAGCTCTCTTTCCTCCTCCCTCCTCCCCCACCCCAAGTCGCTTGTCCCTTTGTATTGTTCAGGGCGTGCGTGTTTCGAGCAACACTTGGGAGTTCCTTGGCGACAGCTCAGTGTTTAATCTACACAAGTATTGTTCAAACCCAAAGCCCTCCCCTTAGTGACGACATGAAGACCTCCCACTGCAGCCTGAGCCGATTGTGAAAAGCCCTTTTTTTAAAAAATGAGCGAGTTTTTTTTATTCTGAAACCGTAGAATTCACCCCTGATCTCCTAAATTCACCAGCTCAGTACACTTGGTTTTTGTTTGAAACATAATTATTCACTGTTTTTCAAAAGGTTTTGACTCCAACTGCTCAGTGAGTCGCCCAGTCTCAGTTATAGTGGTGTGAGATTTTATTTTTGAACCTTCTGACGGATTAACCTGCAGAACTTTTCTTTCCCACTCCGTGATCGGGAAGGTTTTTAAACTTGACTGTATGTAGGGTAACACTGGATTAAATACAGCACTTAACCGTGTGGCGCCGCTGTGCCTTTAAGGCACCCCGCTGGGCTTGGGTTGACGTTAATGCATTTCCTTTGAAGTCATGTATGATTTAAATGGACAAATGCTTTTTTTTTTAAATCCGTGCGGGGGGAGGGGAGGCGAGGCGAGGTGAGGTCGTGACGCTGACAACTTGCTGTCAGAAAGCGTCTGCGACATTTCCCAGTGCTTAAACTGCTCCTTTGTTCCACGTTGGTAAAAGGCCGGATCTTCAACCCAATGGACGAGCGAAGCTCGCAAACGCTGCACGGCTTAAATAAATCTTCACCGGCAAACTGGGTAGCAACCTTTTTAACGTCTCTCAATTCGGTGCAACAAAAAGAGACCGATTTCACTCCCCAGACTGGGCAGACGATTCATATATTGTAGATTAACGTGGCACTGGGAGCCTATTGTAGATTAACGTGGCACTGGGAGCCTTTCAACTCTGCACTGCTTTCGGTTTTCATGCAATTGTTTGGTGTCCGAATTAGCGATGTCTGGCAGTACGTGGCAACACACTTGGAGGCGCACAGGAGCATTTTTCTAACGTGCAGAGGAGCTTGTTTGAATTTAATTGAAGTATACTTCTTTCAGATCAGACGAAAGCACCAGCAAGAACTTTCTAAATTTTCTGATTTAGTTGTAATGCTGTATTTGTGAAGGCAAAGGAGGACCCTGGGTCTAATTGACAACTATGCAAATGCGCTAGTAGAATAAATTTAATTTTTTGCAACCCACGGCATTAACTAGATTTAGGGTGTAGGTTTGATATCCAGACGTTTCATTACCTGGCTAGGTAACATCATCAGTGGCGACCTCCAAGTGAAGCGAAGCTGTTGTCTCCTGCTTTCTATTTATATATTTATATCAACTCTTTTTTTGCGAGGAACTTATTGAGCACAATTTCCGCAGTTTTGCCATTCGAGCTTGACAGCATTTATTAGATAAAATCTTTTAAAAATTCGTCATTCATTATTCTTATCAATATAATGAGCTCAGCCCCACTTTGCTCTGCTCAGCGCAGTCTACCATTATAGATAAGCATACTTCCTGGGAAGTGTCTTTTTCTACACTGGAAATCCTGCGCTCATTGTGATTGGCTAGGGCATGCTGTTGGAGTGACAAGTGGAGGAAGCAGTTTTTTTGTCAAAACTTAGCAATAGCTTAATAATGGCATGAATAATACCCACTCAAACTGGGCTCCTGTGGTACAGTGGTAGTGACCTACATCTGAGACAGAGGACCTAGTATCAAATCCCACCCTGCTCCAGAGGTGTCATAGCATCCCTGAAAAGATTTGATTTTTTAAAAAAAGTCAACCTAACCCAAACAGTACTATTCTATGGGTGTCTAACTTAAATTAACCTCTCTTGATAAATGATAAATATTGCCTAAACCTTGACTGGGGTTGTTATTCCTCCTTGGTCATGATCCTCATTTAATCAAATTCTTGTGCCGTAGCTGCCCACTGCCTGCTACTTCTGATATCCCTGTTTGCTCGGAGTCAAAAAAATTACATTCCAGTTCGAATTAATTTGTTGCAAGCTGATGATTCCTCCCTCCCACTTATTCGCCGCCTCCTCTCCCTTAGGAAAGGACAGACGTCCTGGAAATTGTAATCCAGAATAGCAGTGACATAACAATGACGTAGGTTATAGCTGCGTCACAGTTGCCAAAACATAGTATTGTTAAACATATTTATATGTGGAATAAGATAGCAAGTGAACCTATTTTAAAACTGAATGGAAAAATCTCATAAAGGGATGATAGAGTGTCTTGCAACAGTATTATTTGCTTGTTACAGCATTTGCCAATAAACATTCAGATTTTTCACTAGCTCTAAATATAACTTCTCTTAATGTTTGCTTTTGCTTGGCCAAATTAAGGTATCTTGTAATGTAGATGGAATTTGGGTAGTTTTTGAGCTGCCATGTGAAGCAGTATGATCGAGTAGGAGTCCAACACTCTCTACTGAATAAATTAGCTCTCTCTCAAATGAAATCAGTCCAATTGCGGTTGATGAAATGTTCAGTGATCAATCATTTCATTCATTCAAGTTCAGTCACATTTCAATGCTTTTGACTGGGGGACATAAAATTTAAAACCTTTTTAGTAATTTTGAAGGTTGGTATAAATAGCACAGCATTTAAAAATCTAGTAAAGTACCCAATTACACACCATCTTTTTCATCTACAATTTTGTAAGTACAAAGGTCCGGTTCGTTTAATGTAGTCCTTGACGTTTTAACACATGGCTGGTCTGGAGCACTTTTTTCTGTAACTTAAAACATTTTTTTTTAAATAAACAAATTCTGTAAAGCTGTATTGTGAACAAATCTGTTGCCTGACTAAACTCAATCCATTCCTCTTTCGTTTTCCCCCAATCCCCTCCCCCAAATCACTATCGCTAGTTGTTTGTTTTTTCATTTCCACTTCTTCCTGTGAAATGCAGTTGACGGGGGCTATTCTGCTGAGTGTTAGGCTATTTTTAATCCCTAATCAAACAAAGCTTCCACTGCAGATACTGGCCAGTACACTATGTAACAGCACAAACTGTGTTAGTGTAATATAATGGATGGATGGTTACTACTTTTTAAAAAAAATTATTGAAGCATTTTATTATGATTTCTTTAAAAATAGCTTCCATTATTTGGCTCAAGCAGAGAATGTTGTTTACATCTTTTATGGAAGGTGTATTTATGATCCCATGAATAGGGTAGATCCCCTTAAACATTCCTCGATCTTCAGTTATGCCAGACCTGATCTGTACATTAACTTCATTTGCCACCTTGACTTCATATCCTTTGCTATTACATAGATGCATATAAAAGGAAGTTAGACAAGCAAGTCAGGTGAGAAGGCAAATTGCAGATTTTAGCTGAGACAAGATGGGAGGAGGTGTGAGTGAAGCAGAAATGTTGGTATGGACAGGTTGGGCTGAATAGTCTGCTGCTATGTTGATATCATTTTAGTCACTATTGAGATGTTGTATCGCCCATTCCTAAAATAAACAAATTGTAGGGTATCCTCAATACAAAGGTTTTGCACCATTTGTTTGGGAATGATTGTGTAGTTGACTGTCAATTTCATATAGATGTGATCACAACTATTTCCCCCAGCACTATAATCTCTCTAGTATCCAATTAGGTTAGGTCAGTCCTCATTTCATAAGTCCTCCAGCTCTATACACCTCACTGTGCATCTTCTGAATATCTTGAATATCTCAGTTCCTCGTTGTTCCACCATTGATCGCCTCACCAACTGTCCAAGCCCTTAAGGTGCCCCCTTTCCCTTGCCCCACCCCACCCAAACTACTCCAATTGCCATTGTACCAAGCTTCACTAGAATAATATTTCCTTACATCCTCTGAGTCATGTTTAGTTTCCTAACATTTCTGAGAGGTGGGTTGGGACATTTTACAGTCTTTAAGGTGTTTATGAATACAAGGTGTTGTACAAACGACTAATTTAACATTTTTTTTCTTGGAGAGAACATCATTCTAAATGACCATGTTTTAGAAAATATTTCCCTTTTTTTTTAAATTATAGCTCTGGTTAAGGCATTGCTACTGCAGTTTAATCATGGAATATTTTTATCCTGTAGGAAGATGCATTGTGCAGAGAACATTCATTTAATTAGGCTCCGGATATGATTTTTATATCCAGTCTCTGTGGCCTTTTCAAGTAATACAAGATTTCTTTTTTGTCTTCCCTGTTTGTGTCCATGTAAGGGTTATTTTTAGCAGACAGAGTATGAATGAAAAATGAGTTTGTGCTGGTACGTGGGCTGCAGTTCTTTCCTTTTCTTCAGCTAATGATGGCCAGGGAATAGAGCACTCCACTGAATCATAGCATTTAAGAGATGCTGCATTTTAAATTGCTCACTCTGATGCAAGGTTAAAAGAGACAAACGTGCATATATGCAAAATAAGTGAGGGGTTTTGGTGATGTTTCTTTTTATGATGCTTTTAAATACAAAGGATGTTTTAAACTCCATCCTGAAGCCCTGACCTAATTAACATTGTCAAAGTGAGAGCGCTGTAAAAATGAAGACATACCCACTGTCATAGTGGTGTTCTTTTCTGCAGGGACCTTAGTTTGCTTCTGATCTTCCAGCTAAGGCTAGGTCACAGGAACTGTTGCCTTTCGGTTCAATTGCTAATTAGTATGCTCTATAGAATGATTTAAATTTTGAGCATCTTTTGTTCTTTTGATATTATTCACTCCACCTTGCACACTATTGCACATGCAAACCATGCATTTTAATGCACTGTGAATGCTATAAATTTTAATTGAACTGACATCAATGAGTGAATGGGATCTTGCAGGAGCCATTGAAATGGTGGCATTGTATCTAGGCAGCTGAAGGACCTTTTGTGGCAATACATTTCTGGACCTTAAGGTATCTATATATGGTAGTGAGAGGTGCATGTGAGATTCTTTTGTTATCATGCGGGGGCGAGTCTACATGCCTGATGGGTTTACATCTGAGGCGGATGGAGAATCTGTAATCGTGATGTCTGAAAGTTTGATACTGTGCCTTTTTTTGAGTGAAGTGGGTTGAGTCGTGACTGATTAGATTGCAGGGGACCACCTTCGAGATCCAGTTAGCACTGGCCTGTGGTTGTGGTTTTTATTTTAATGCAGCTGGAAACAATGAATGGGTTCAATATATGAATTCCAAGAAAATATTTTGAAAGGAGAACAGCCTTCCATCAATTGAGATTAGGAAAATAGCTCTTTAAATCACCCCAAAAGGTGTTTTTAAAAAAAATACCATTATGACCTAGCCCTTTCTTTTAGGCATTTTATTTTAATGCAGGTGCTACAAAGGTGTACAACTCGTAATTAATGTTGAGCTTGCTGGAGAAATTTTTAAAAAGCTGCTATGCTTTGCAGTTCCTCAGCAAACTGAAGAAAAATACATTATTTGGAGTTACAATGTTCTTGTATGTTGAGTGGTTGCATACTGACAAATGCTGCATTACAGTGGCTGCAAATGAGTTTCTGTGAACTGTGGGGCCCTCTATAAATGGATCTGTCAGTAGCAAATTTTCAGAAGGCTGTAGTTTAGCAGTAACATCGTTTTGTGACTGCAAATATATGCTTTTCTTGCAATTTGATTACTACTCGAGCAATTTGCAGTCAAAATAGAATGAAGCCAGGACTACAGTGGCAATTTCCTACCAGGAATTCTCTCTCGAACATATTATTTTGCTTCTTAGTGGTTACTGTGGCAAATGCTTTGTTGAAAAATGAAATGCTTCTCCTGACATCACTCATTGTAGAAATAGTGATGTGCATTCTGGTGTATCTTCGGCAAAGTGTTTGTGCATTTGGAATGACGTCTGGACAAAAAACTTAGGTGTCAAAAAGGCTTTGCTCCCAATGGTATGTGTAAGCTTTCACTGACTGTGCTTGAATAAGGAAAAGAAGCTTTAGAGTCTGCCTGCTACCAATTAAGAGCTGATTGGTGGCTTAACTAACCTGGTAGCTAATGGCTGCATCATGACTGCAGCTACGTATGGTGCATTTTTGTTTTTGTTTCTGGTTGGCTTTTTCTCTTTTTTAAAAAAGGAAAGGCACAGGAGGGTCAAAGTCTGCATCTTAAATTTCAAAGAACCTGCAGTTTGTCTTTGGCAGCTGGTAGGTTGAAAAAGCCAAGATGACTTTCAAAGATGCAGAGGGAGGTTATGCTGCGTTCCTTATCAGCCGGCATTATACTGTTCTGGGATTTGTATAGGTCTACATTACTTAATCAATATGTTCCTGCATTCTTAAGTTAGCAGCATGCTTAGAATTCTAAATAAGCTTCATCCCCTACTGGGAGTGGGGGAAGGGAAGAGAGAAAGAGGCCAAGGGCTGCAAATTCCAGAGGCCTTTCCATAGAGCAGATGGGATGAGATTTTATGATTTGATTTGCAGGGACTGGATGAGTGATGAGGTTGTAGCAAATCTCTATACCCTGCATGTTTAGTTAAGGTCAGGCCACTTGGGTTCTCCAGCTCATCACAAACCTAGAAGTGGAATTAAATATTCTGAATGGCAAATGGAGACATTTCCACTTCAATTAGTGCTGTTGAGCAATGCAGAAAGAACTTGAGTATTACACCCCTCTTTCTCTCACCCCCAAAATAAGATGAAAGCTGATCTCTAAACCAAGATTGGTTTGAATGCCAATGAGAAAACAATAAATCACACTTCACTTCTAGATTTTATTAAGCATGTTTCATACAAATAACTTGGTTTAAAATCTAATGTTTGGATTTAAGAAAACGTCCAGACAATTACAGTAATAATACTTGCCATAAAGCATTTCCAAAGTCCAAAGCGAGATGCCAATGAGTTATTTTAGTTTTGTTCTCCTTGCTTACCAAAGATTTTAACTTCTAAATAAAGAGAAGAGATCTGTATAGCATAGGGTCAACTTGACTAATGTGATTTTTATTTGATATTAGAGATAATGTCATTGCACTAGAGCGTCAGTAGGTGGTGAATCAGTTTAAACTCAGACAAACTTTATACCTGGTCAGGAGGCATTCGAACACTTTCTGTAGTATTACTATTTGAAATAAATTCACTTGCAGCAATTAAACCAAAAACTGAATTTGGGGGCATAAATTATTGCTTGTTTTCACTTCATTCACAAATGAGCCAGGAAAGTGTACTTTTTCTGCAAAAGTTAAAGATATTTGTAATTTCCTCCTTCAATCCCTTGACACATCATTTACTAAGTAAATCATTGTTTAACAAATTGGGTGGGGGCTGGGACAGCATTGAGGGGAAAAAAGACAATCTTTTTTGTGTTGGCTAGGATTAAAACCAGTCATTCTTTGTGCTGTCTTAATCTGTCCCCAGGCTCCTAACTCTGCTTGCAAAGACTAACCCCACCCCCACCTCATCTAAATTCTAACTGAGCTCAAGTGCTGGGGTTTAATCATCCATTCGATGTCTCTGGGGTGGATGTCTTGAAATGACATTGCTCATTCCAGTAAGTCTGAGTACAAGGAGTGTTCAACTCTTGCTTATTTTGATGGGTTGACCATTTTAGCTTTTTGAATGCTTGGCTGTTTTATATTGCTTTTAGAAATGTAAAGCCAACCCTGTGGGATTTTAGATTCTCACCTTTTTATTATGCATTTTTCACTTTTTTAAAAAAAAAATATCTTCCTGGTTGCTGCTGTACTCAAAGCCCTCAGTCCAGCTAGGTTGTTCCCACAGAAGCATTGAGCATTTTTCATTGGTGTGCCATTGTCACTAATTCTAATATTGGAAGCATCACTCAAGGATCCCAGTTGATACATATTTAGGAGAGCTCACTGCATAATCATTTTTATAGTTTTGGACTGCTTGAATCACTGCCCAGCCTGGGAAGCATAGGCCAGGTGATGAACTGAAATCCTCACTACATTATGAAGTGTTTTTATGCAACTCAGCAATGTCAGACTTTGTCCTCTAGGGTTGCAGTTGAACTGAAGGTCGTGCAAAGGTGGGGCCTGTGTTTCCTCTGACCTTGTGCTGTATATTTAAACAGTTTTTCCTTGATTATAAACAGTACCACATGGAATTTTCCCCCCCCCCTCCCCCAAAGAGAATTCCAACAAAAAGGGTTTTGTTGTTGACCACTGTGATGCTTATTGGATGGCTTTTATTGAATTATATCACCATGAATTAGCATTTCCAGTTATGTTAAAGTAATGGAAAAAAGCTGTATACAAACAATTATTTGGCTTATTTATTGCTTAGAAACTAAAGTTATTTTGATAAATTGTTTTCCTCCTTGCAGTGTGAAGAAACAAATATGTATGCCACTGACTTGAATGTGCACTGCTGGAAGGAATACAGACAGGATGAAACCACTAGGCTTGAATTTACTTTAAACTAGGTTTAAGCAGTAGTTGCCCTCGAATGCGAACCACAATTTTTAGGTCAAAGTTTACTTGTATATATTGGTGAATAGGTAGTATGAGATACAATTATGTAAATGACTGGTGTTGAGTTCGGAGTAAAAGCACCTATTTGCTTTTACTGTGAATGTATGCCCATCAGTCCACATGTACCCTCCAAGCATCCTACCCAGACCCAGGCCCCCTAAACTATCCATGTAACCCTGCATTCCCCATGGCTAATCTATCTAGCTTGCACTGTTCTGAGCAGTGTGGCCATGCTAAATTGCCCAATCTACCTACCCTGCGCACCTTTAGATTGTGGGAGAAAACCCACACAGACACTGGGAGAATGTCACCTGAGGCTGGAATCGAACTTGAGCCTGTGAGACAGCATTGCTAACCAGTGAGCCACCCTGATGAATGTTTTTGAGAAACAACTAATCAGGTAGTAAGTCAAATTTTTACAAATCACATGGCTTTAAATCTCCAGAGCAAAAATTCTGCTATTAATGAAAGAAATAATTGTTGATTTCCTAGAATTGAGATAATGTGCAATAAATGATCTGGTTCTGAGAACTTTTTATTTTTGCAGCCTCCTTTTTAAAATTTCTGCTAACTGAGAAAATGCTGTAAATAGTTGAGTATATGGTTCTTAGCTGTGAGCCAAGCCCATCTGCCTTTTTATAAATAGTTGTCTGCAAATGTTTTATTATTTGCCCAAGAAAATTTCCTCCTTCTTTGTATAGATAAAGTTTTTGAATGATTAGTGGATTTAGCTCTTGAAAGCAGAGACCACAGCAACCAGAAAAGTAGAATCAGCAAATAAGAGTTGCTGCAGGGCTGTTCAGATTCATTGAGGAGGTTGAATCCATCACCATATATGGTTAAGGCAGTGTATGTGTGTATATATGTGCAGTCTGTTTTAGAGACCCACCAGACTGTGACAGCATTATCGCTCCCTATTGCTAGTGTATGACTTGTTGCAGCATGTTTTTATGAAAGGGTAATGTGAGCAATTGCACTAGAATTGTAGGAGCAACGCATTGTCAAATGCTGGAGTAATTGTGAATCCTGAATAAAACCTATTAACTTGATTTGTCAATTTTGCTTTTATGTCAAGAGGATATGATAAATATTTATTGCATACTTTTATTCAAATAAGATGACTTTTTTTAAAAAAAAAGCCTCAAAAGTAACTGAAAAATTAGTGCCAGGCTTTGTACAAAAGGCTTGTTTTATTAGACTGTTCAGAAGACCTATTTCTGAATAAAGATTAAATCTTTGATATCAGTTTCTGCAACTTCACCCTCTCAATAAAATCAATATTTTCAGAATAAATGTCTTCCAGAGATTGCTCCATTTCCAAATATTTGAAAACAGGCCTTCAATTCACCTCTGTCTCTATTCACAAAGGATGTAAAGAATGTGCCACAAGGTTGCTTTGAAACGTTGCTTCACCTCTGGTAGTTGCCAGTGTGCACCTGCGATGGGCCTCACTGTCTCAAATGTCCGTGTGTGACAGACGTTGCTCTGTCAAAGCGGATTAAGTTTCCGATCTTTAGCCACCTGGTTTCCCTAACAATCAGCTGCTTGGGTTCTGGAGTCAGAGATGTATTGCCATTCTTTAGATTACCTGCTAGTTTGTTAGCTATGAAGTTTTAAACTACAACCACATTGGTGTGCAGCGTTGTGGGACACTGGAAACAGCACAAATTTATAAATTTGTTTAGTGTTGTGAAGAACGTGGAGGATTTGATTGCTTTTAGAGATGTCACTATTAATGATACTTAAGAACTAATTTGTACAGAAACCTATTTTGTGGCATTTGTTGGCTTTCACCAATGCTTTAGTGCGCAGACTATATTGAAGACCGCACAGAATAAATAGCTAATACTGTTGTTAGCCCCACTCCACCCTTTTTTTGGTCAATTAAATATGATCAGGAGGAGGCCATTCAGCCTCTCCATTCTATTCCACTGTTCAGTGAAACGATGATTGATCTGTGGCCTTGCTCCATATATCTGCCTCTGGCCTGTATCCCTTAAATGTTTGCTCAGCAAAAGGTATTATCTATCTCTAGTTTAAAATTAACAACTGATCTTGCATTCACTTTTGTTTTATGGGAGAGTGTTCCAAACAACCAGCGTTCTTTTGTGTATAGAAGTGTTTAATAACATCTCTTCTGAATGGGAAAGCACTCATTGTCAAAACTGTGCCCCCTAGTTATACCTTGAACAGATCGCCCCTTGACTTTACGAATTCTAGAGAAAACAGGCCTGGTTTGTGCAATCTCTTCATAGCTTAATTCCTGAAGTCCAGTTCTCAAATGCGTGTGACTATGATTCTAATCATGCAAGTAAGAAATGTAAATGTACATTATGGGTAAAAACAAATTCCAAATGCATATAAAATCAAAATGGGTATCATCTGACTCTCCGTGATGCAGTGTTGAGCCTCTACGAGCTTACTGCAGCCAGGCGTTGGGTAATTTTAACTAGACGAGTTACAGATGTATATAACAATGTGCTCGTATTAACTCCCTAGAGTGCAGGCTACAGGGGCTAGGCAGCACCAAGCAGGTGAATTTTCACATTAAAGCGTACAGAATTAATTACAATCAAAAATGTTGATAAACACTGAAGGACAGAAAGCCTTTGTCACACACTGATTCATATAGTTGCATCCCTCGAGCAGAAAATTAAACTAAGATAAGCTTTCTTTGTTGGTAGTTGATGGCAGAGATTCTCGTCAGCTTTGATCGCATTTTATTTTGAAAATGAGTGATGTGTCTACCTCAAGGAAAATTCCAATAACTGCCTGATATGGGCCCAAATTAGGTGGTTTCTGTTATATTGCTGATAGGGGTATTGTAGTGGATGGTAGCACTTTCTTTCCCCCCCCCCCCATGTGAGGGAAGAGAGTGGGTGAACCAACATGATCTATCTGCTTGCTGTGTAGTGATTTCTATTTTAGTAAAGCTCTAGCGTGGACATCAGGTGAAGGCAGTATCCAGTTGAGTTGTAATTCTTTTTCCCCTTTTATGGCCTACCAAGCTGATCAAACAGCAAGGTGTTGGTAACCACAGATCTAAAACCTGGACTTCAGTTGCCACCTTTTCATGGAAGCCAGGAAAGGGTCACCTGCTTAAAACAAGGCATTTCTTAGAAATTGTTCAAGAATTATAATTCTAATAGCCCTCAACATTACATTCAGCAAGCAGCAATAATTCTCAAGTGCAGCTAAAATTACTGTTAATAATAATCTCTTTTTTTTTGAAAAGTATTCTGCCATGTGCAGTAGATTAAATGGTTAAAACGGGAATAAGCATCTTTAATATTAAATAGCTGTATCCCAAACCTTGGTTTCTATGAACTCTGTCAGAAATTGAAAGTAGAGTGCATAAATATTTAAGGCTTCCCTGTCATCTTTGACTGTTACATAAAAAAGATGCAAAGTAATTAATTCCCTGCACTGAACCGTGAACTATGCTTTGCCAACTAAGTAAAAGTTTACCACTAAAGTCTCCTTGAGATTATACAGTAGGATTCATTCCTCTAACATTTTTAGTATTGTCCTGATGCTTTGTACTGCTGTATCATTAGGACTAATCTTAGTTGTACCTTTTCCTGTTGTGAATTGACATAAGTTTTTACTTTTGTGCGGCATCTGCACAGAATTTGTTATACTTTAATTGTTCAGTTTCATTTTTAAAACTAGAGTTCTCCTGAATAATTTTGTTAAGGATGTTTCCACTTTTGGAGCAATTAAGCTAATTCAAATTTGGATCATCTGATTTGAAGCCATGTGATAGAACTTAACCTAGAATTGATGTCTTTCAGCTAAGCCTGCAACACTCTAACCCTTTCAGAGATGAAAGGAAATGTATCTTGAGTCAGTTCAAAGCATTAAGCATGTTTTTTTTTACCATTTCAGGTCAATGACTTTCTGTCAGGACGGTCACCTTTGACACTTGCCTTGCGGGTTGGAGATCATATGATGTTTGTTCAGCTCCAGTTGGCAGCTCAGCAGGCTGGCAGCCAGCTCCAGCACAGGCATGTGATAGCCAGTCGGGAGAGCAGCAGTGGGGCAGCGGCACCCAGCTTTACGAATGCTCAAGGACTTCACAGGCAAACTGTGGGAGCCTCAAACTGTAACCACATATCGGCCTGCCAGCAAACAATGGCAAGCCCAGGCCCTGCAGCTGCGGCAACCTGCTTTAGCACAGCACGCCCACCCTCAGTCACTGCTGGATCGTTCAGGTCACATGGAGCCACCACATCAACAAGCAGCCACAACGTTGCTTCTCCATCATGCACTGAGGTATGACGGATCATGGAGTCTCCATTCTGCATGTAGGCTGTGTAGTTCTGCCCACTACAAAACAGGCATGGCTTAAAGCTTGTTATCCCTTTTGGTTTTGTGCGGTTGCAATGGTTTTCACCCCAAAGTTTGACTCGTAACTTCCTGAGCTGGGAGTGTTGAAAATAATTTCCCTACTTTAAGGGTCAAAGAGGGTTGAATCTGTTCCAGGTCCTCATTGCTGTCTGTTAAATGCTCCTGGAAATTCCCATGGGGGCTTTGATGCTGCCTAATCCCATGATGTCCCCTGGGGTCAATAGAATACAGGCACTCTTGCATGTAGATAACTTATGGATCTGCATTGCAGCATCAGTTTAAACTTTTGAGGAGAGATTAGGAATGTAGATGCTGGTAGACAGGGGTTGGAGAATTGGTCCTTTCTCTTTTGTGAAAGGAACAAGTTGATTATAACACACATCCCTAGTTCCTTGGCGGGTGGGAGCGAGGGTGGAAAATTTTACTTAAATATTATTTCTCTCATCTCCTCTTCCCACCCTTCAGTGATCTGTCCAGCAATGTTTGTTCCTTTTGCTGGTCTTTGTTTGAACTTCTGCATGAAATAAATTGATTGTAACATATGGGTCTTGCACACTTCTGGTGCTTAAGATCGATGTTGCATTTAAGAACTTTAAGGTGCCTGATTAAAAATGTAATAACTGGCCTACTAGGGTCCCCTTTGCTTCAAAACATAAAAAGGATGGCTGAATGCTTTATTAATGTCTCCATCACTGGGAACCTGAGTGTCAGCAGTGATTATCTTCAGGGAATAATCTGCTGTCTTTAGGCTTTGCCTGCCAAAAGCATTAACTGAGTTGAAATTAAATAGTCTATTATAGTACTCCTGATCTGTCACTTTTATTAGCTATAATGACCACCTTAGATCCATGAGAATGTGGTTTCTGAACTGGTGGTGATGTTTTGCATTGGCATGGGTCTGCCCTTTTTTGTTTGGCCAGATTAACAGTTGAATACTTCAGACTGTGTTTAAAAAACAGTTGTGGGAAAAGGTGCCAGATTGAGTGCAGCAACGCAATTAGTCATGCTGTAACCAAGGCAGGAAACTCCCTTCCATTGGAAGAAGGGACACGTACCATTCCTCGCTTATCTCTACATCTTCGGTTCTTCCAGTTCTGAATTTGGCATTCTGTTGAAGAATGGCATACAAAGTGTTACCCACAAATAAAGCCTTAATGGGTTGTACAGAGCAAGCTGGTGCTTTGTAGATGAAAAACTGCTACTTTTTGATCCTTAACTATGATCCCCAGAGTGTGACTTCCAGTTATCATTCATTTTCTGTGCATTAATTAGTAAAGATGTCAGTTCAGCAAACATTATTGGGAAAGGGAAAAAAATGGAAAAATTGAAAGATGGAATTAATTTACATTCTGAACATGTATCTGTGTAGTTCTCTCTTTCTGTCTTGCCAATTGAAGTGGCATTAAATAATTACTGCTTTTTTTTTTCCAGGGTGACTGCAGTACGAGAAGCAGTAGTCCAACAGCTCCAAGCAAGTCTCGAAAGCCAGGTGCCATCATTGAGAGCTTTGTCAACCATGCCCCTGGGGTTTTCTCAGGAACCTTCTCAGGTAATTCAAAATATATCTGTTTTTTCCAAATTCTTTTAATGAGAAAGATAGGTACAAGTTGGTAGAGGAGTGGGGGATGGGGTGCAATTGGAAAATAACTAGATCTTTGTTCCTTGCATCAGAACAGCTTTTTGGCTTTAACTCCTCCTGACAGGATTTGTTTTTTTTTGTTCTGATAAATTTCCTATAACAAGTTGCAGTTTTTTTTCTTATCATAATGAGGCCTTTTTTTTTTGCCACATGGAATCTGGAGAGAAAATTTCCCTGTTCCCTTTGTCTGTTTGTGGCAGTCGAAATTATTTAATTAGTTGTTCT
>NW_025212048.1:0-25000 GCF_004010195.1 Chiloscyllium plagiosum
GAGTGAACTGCCTGCGTTACTCATCCACCATCACCAGAACAGTGCAGAGGCTCAGCGATGACAAATATAATCATACACAGATGAATATTGCAGCACCAACCAATCAACAAGTTGGAAGATTCATTCAGGTCAGACTGGACAAGAGCAGATTTCCTCCCTGTAAGGAGGATAGTTAACTAGGTAATTTAAATCCCTATCCAGTAGTTTCCACTATGTTTTATTCCATACTTTAACTAATTGAAATTAAATTCTTCCAGTTGCCACAGTGAGACTGAACTAATTAACTTTGGATTAATAATCCAATAGCATTACCACAATGCCATTGCCTGCAAACAACTAAAACAAATGTTTCATGGAGGAATATTGTACAAAATAATTGTCTACATATTCAGGCTGAGTTTAATAAATTTTTTTCATTTCCAAAAGTGTCCCCTTTTGCTTTAAATGTTTAGTCATTCTGTTGCAGCAATACGAAAAAGTAATTAGTTTACAATTGTTATACTAGACCAAAAAAGGCTGTAATCTTTCAAAGCTAGAAAAAGGTATGCAAATATAGTTAGTCGAGACAAAAATCTAAGAAAGCAATTATTTAATGAATTTTATAACTAAAATCAAAGAAGATGTTTTAATTACTTCCTAGACTATCTTAAATAAGTGCACAGCTGAATTTAGTAACATTTTAGTTCATACACATGAACAAATTCATTAAATAATTCTGGAATTGAAGTTTAACACTACATCGTGAAAGCCTGAATACTTTGCAGTGGGATAAACAAAGGCCAGTTACATAAAAATCTTTAATAAACTCTCAACAAAACAAAATCACTGTAGCAATAAAAAAGTTAAAATTCAGGGAATAAAAAACAATGAACTGAACCCTTAGCAGACAGTTACTGCTAACAGAAGATCTTGTCTTTGCTCCCACTCCTTATTTATGGTGTGACAGTCAACCTCAAATGCCATGGTTTCACATGTTGAGTGGAAGTAGAACAGGATTACCATGTCATGGCTCTCTTAGGAGCCTGTCTGAAATGAGAACTACAGCCAATGGAAAATCACCATTTTGTTATAAATGATGCATTAACACTATCATTATTCTGCATAATTGAACAAAACTGATACCTTGAACTTACAATTATGGGAAAAAATTTCAAGTTATGATGCATACATCTTTCTCAATCTTACCATTCCAGAAATTGAGCATTAACGTAGTATGCAACTTGCCACAGTAAAAATGGAAGACGACTTCTTATTCAATCTGTAAATTAAGCAGATTAGTTATTCTCTTGATTTGATCCAAGAGAATGATTTTCTCCTCTTGTTAAATGAAAGGATGATAAAAGTCAAACCTTACCTAAACTCAGCACTTTTCTTTCAGGTTTGACTGCTAGTATTATTAAAGTGCTTAGTCTGCCCTGATGACCCTTCTAGTAGCTATGGCTGAGTTGGTTCCATAGGTTGTAGGCTCTTGCTAGACTCTCTTCCATACTTCAGCTGTCATTCAAGGCAAAGCTAGCCTTAGATAACGAAGTTTCCTAATAGCACAGCATTTCCTGTTCTTCCTTCCTCTTGATGTGGCTCTTGCACCTGCCTTGCCATTCTTTAGTTATGCTGACTTGTCCAAATTCTGCAGAAGTCCTGTCTTAGTGGATCTCCAAGATTCACTGTTCTAATGTAGCTCCACTGCAGACATTCATAGTCTTTTCATTGTCCTCTTATAATATATCTGTAACTTACAGAGGTGATCTATATACCAAGTATATCGAACTCTAAAGAGTGATTTGCAGATTTAATCTTACATATTACTGAAATGCATGCAATTCTATTAGTTGTTAGAAGACGAGGTATATGTGCGCACCAGCTTTGAGAGGTTTCAGCTACTGACAGCTTTTTAGATAGTGGCTATCTTTGAAGTAGTTACAGTTTAAAATAAAATGAATAACAAAGCACAATCATTTTGTACAGTGGAAATTGCAGCTTATCAGTGTCACCAGACAATCTGACATAAAAACAAACTAGCTAGGTCAATTGTATTCTTCAAATGTTGATTACTATATAAAAATGTAATACTAATACCTTGTGTTATTGTACACAATCACAACTGCCATATAAAATTGCAGAAAGGAATCAATAATCTGGTTTGAGGGGCTCCAAAACACTTCCTGTAACTAAATATGGAAATACTTCAACAATTTACACTCAAAAATAAGCAAAAGATTTTGTAAGCAACTTATGACAGTTGTGCTATGAAACATCAAGTTTGAATGAAAAGATAATCATGAAAGTTGTCATTCCATTACAAGAGTAAATGTGTAATTCTGGTGACAGCATAACAGGAGCCAATTCAGCCATTTCCGACAAAATCATGTAAGTTTTCAATTTATGGTGACTTCTATCCAAAGAACACACACCAATCCATATTTCTGAGAAATTTTTGAAATATAGATCATAAAGACTTACAATCACTGAAGATGTATACACATGGCTCTTGATTCCAAACTCAGTTAGAAGAGAGAAGGAAAACTTCAAACCGAAAATTGGACAACTGAATCTCAATTCAGAAATGTTTGCAAATTTACTGGATGTGTAATTTCCTCACAGGTTTGACTTGAGGAGGAAATACTGCATATTTAATACAATTTACTAACCTAATTTAAAAATAACATGCTGTATTTAAACATCAGTAACTAATCGGGAGCACCTGAACAGAATTTAAAATGTGAAGATCTATTCTGGTGTGTCTTATCCTCTTAAGTAATTCTTCCTTAAAACTTGAGTTTGGCAGACCTAACATGTCAGTTTAGCTTTTGGACTTCCCATAAAAGGTCCAGCACGTTGAGAAGCCTAAAAAGTAGAATATCTTTCTGGATTAAGAAGGAGAAAAACTTACTACACAGATCATTAGTTAAAAAGTTCTCATCCTTTTTATTCCCAATGCTACCACCACAAATTACATGGCTCAACAGCTATGGTAATGAGGAAAATAAAGACATTACTAGAACATAGTATTAAAAAAATCTCAGGAATGTACATCTAACAGCAACTACATTGCAACAAACAACTGCACTTTTTGCAATCTCACTACCGGAAACAGTCCTGAACAAGAAGTGATCTTATGTTAATGCTGCAGTGACTTTTCTGACTATTGGACCATCGCTCTTCCTGTGGGCAGCCTTTAATATGAACTTGGTCGATATTCTGTCTCAAAGTAACCTGCAGCTTTCCTGACAACTCCTGGCTCATCCTCTCCTGCTAAGAACTGTTGCCTGTTGAATGATACAGGACAAGAGTTATTTATAGTATTGTAAATTGTAGTTACTACATTTTCATGCAATTGGTGTTGGAGCTTACCTTTCAGCAAACGTGCTCAGTATCTTCTACCATAACCACCACTACCTCCACCGCTTCCACCACCACCACCACCACCACCAGATCCATAACCACCTAAAACAAAACAAAAGCCTTTATGGTGACTAATTAAATTTTCATTTGCATGAATTAAAAATGGTATTTTTTGGAAAAGATTTTCAATCAACAGATACACGCAGATTTTTCCCCAAAACAGACGTAGGGAATAATTTATTCACTAGTGATCCAAAGAAGGAAAATGGTTTTTAAAAGTGTTCACTTGCAGATTAGGTGGAAGGGATTTCATACCACACTAGAATATACAATGCCACAAAAGGCTAAAAAAAAACTAGATGTTTCTAAATGAACCCAACCATTAACCTTCAACAAACTCCCAGGTTACTTAACTGCAACACCAACTTTATCTTAGTATAGGCTACAATCTGCTGACAGACTGGGTGTAACGTAAATGCTATGGATTTCTATTTGAGGCGCTTCCTACAAACAGTAGAAATGCTCACCACCATAAGGACAAGAGTTTCGACCATAATTGCTATTCTTCATGGGTCCATAGTTTGAAGATTGGTTAGGATAGTTTCCAAAATCATTGTAGTTCCCACTGCCACCGCCACCACCAAAATGCCCTAGAAGTAAAAAAAAGTCACAGTTAACTCACTGCACATGTACATCTTATTTATTAATTGTCAGTAGTTAAAAGCTTACCTCCAAAGTTTCCACCTTCATTATAGTTGTCGTAGCCGCCACCACCACCACCATATCCTCCTCCACCTCCACCACCACCTTGGTTGCCAAAACCTGGGCCACCACCGCCATATCCTCCTCCTCCTCCTCTACCACAGTAACCTTGGCCACCTCCAAAATTGCCACCTGAAGAACATTAGTAGGTATTTGTATTAAAAACCCAAGAATTGATATATTTCTATACCCAGATCTCCTAAGCCATACTTTCACCCAAATGTTGGTCTGAAGAACCCTGCCCAGGACATGACTACCTTGTTCCAAGCAACTATCATTACAATTTTGCCAATTTTCCCCTCACACATTTTGGTGCTCAGTCCATCCTGACTAAAACCATGATGTTAGTTTTTCTATATCGTAGGATTTAGTACACTAATACTTCTGAATTGTTGACCTCGAACCTATAATGTTCGACTTCCAGGAAATTTTGGCAGGGTGGTAGAAGCTAATTTGAGACTTAATGCTACATCAATGTAAAGCATGTCAAACAAAAAAAGTTACATTTTCTTCACACAGATTAATACTGCTGGAAAATAAAATCACGAAATTACAGCAATTTTCAATTACAGACAAGTGAAATTCAAGCATTTTATTTTGCTTATTTATTTTTAAAGATTTCAGGTTCATGTAGGTCTCATAACTTAAATGATAGCAAAGTCACTCCATTCGCAAATATGCTTAACTGCAATCAAAAAAACTAGTAATGGAGAAGGAAAAGCTCTTAAGTGAATGTAAGGCAAACCAAGATATGAAAGGTACCCTCTGGATGTAGACAGTACACATGCACTGTTACTTAATGGAGTGTTTGCATCTGAGTTGATAGCAATTGTCACTGCTACAGGAAAGCTTTATAATAAAGTGTGACAAAATGTATATTAATATGAAAGATGTTTCCAATAGAAAGCCTTCATATGTATTAAGAATACTGCCGGTATTCAAATTTTGGATTGTTGGAACCTAACCAAAGACACCCATTATAAAGTATGTTAAGCAGCTGTAAGGTTTTTCAAGAACATAAGCCCAACAATAACATGATTTTTAGCAGCATTTGCACATTTTCACCCCCAACCCAAGACTAATTCCACGCTAGTGAAAAACAAAACTAAATAGCAATAAAATGCAATAGACATTGGTGAGTGCAGTGATTAACATCAATATTAATTAGTTTTAAAGACACCTTAAGATCATTGAGCATATTTAAAATAGAAATAGATAGTTTCTGTATTGTCATGGGGGTCAAAGTTACAGGGAGAATAGGGTTGAGAAACTGATCAAAACATGATCAAGTGGTGGAGCAGACACAATAGACTGACTGGCCAATTTTCCGTGCCTATGAAAGAAGGGTAATCTCTGGTCAAGAGGAAGGCGGCGGCTTATGTTAGGATGAGATGTGAAGGCTCAGTTAGGGCGCTTGAGGGTTACAAAGGTAGCCATGAAAGACCTAAAAGAGGGAGCTCAGAAGAGCCAGGAGGAGACATGAGAAGTTGTTGGCCGATAGGATCAGGGCAAACCCTCAGGCTTTCGATAGGTATTTAAGGAATAAAAGAATGATGAGTGTAAGATTAGGGCCAATCAATTATAGTAGTGGGAAGTTGTGTGTGGAGTCAGAGGAGATAGGGGAAGCACTAAATGAACATTTTTTGACAGTATTCACTCTAGAAAATGACAATGTTGTCGAGGAGAATACGGAGATACAGGCTACTAGACTAGGTGGGATTGAGGTTCACAAGGAAGAGGTATTAGAAATCCTGGAGAGTTTGAAAATAGGCAAGTCCCCTAGGCCAGATGGGATTCATCCTAGAATCCTCTGGGAAGACAAGGAGGAGATTGCAGAGCCTTTGGCATTGATCTTTAAATCGTCATTGTCTACAGGAATAGTGCCAGAAGACTGGAGGATAGCAAATGAGGTTCCCCTGTTCAAGAAGCAGAGTAGAGACAACGCTGGTAATTATAGACCAGTGAGACTTACTTCAGTTGCTAGCAAAGTGGTGGAAAAGGTTATAAAGAGATAGGATTTATAATAATCTAGAAAAGAATAATTGGTTTAGGGATAGTCAGCACGGTTTTGTGAAGAGTAGGTCGTGCCTCACAAACCTTATTGAGTTCTTTGAGAAGGTAGCCAAACAGGTAGATGAGAATAAACCAGTTGATGTGGTGTATATGGATTTCAGCAAGGCGTTCGATAAGATTTCCCACAGTAGGCTATTGTACAAAATAAGGAGGAATAGGATTGTGGGAGATATAGCAATCTGGATCAGTAATTGGCTTGCTGAAAGAAGACAAAGGGTGGTGGTTGATGGAAAATGTTAATCCTGGAGGCCAGTTACCAGTGGTGTACCGCAAGGGTCGGTGTTGGGTCCACTGCTGTTCGTCATTTTTATAAAACTACCTGGATGAGGGCATAGAAGGGTGGGTTAGTAAATTTGCAGATGACACGAAGGTCGTGGAGCTGTGGATAGTGACAAAGGATGTTGTAGATTACGAGAGACATAGTTAAGCTGCAGAGCTGGGCTGAGAGGTGGCAAATGGAGTTTAATGCAGACAAGTGAGGGGTGATTCACTTTGGTCGGAATAGCCAGAATGCAAAGTACTGGGCTAATTGTAAGATTCTTGGTAGTGTAGATGAGCAGAGAGATCTCGGTGTCCAGGTACACAGATCCTTGAAAGTTGCCACCCAGGTTTACAGGGTTGTTAAGAAGGCATAGTGTTTTAGCTTTACTTGTACAGCCACAACATGACCGCCCAACTCCTGTACTCAATAGTTGGACCAATAAAGGAAAGCATACCAAATGCCGCCATCACTATCCTATCTACCGGTAACTCCACTTTCAATGAGCTATGAACCTGCACTCCGAGGTCTCTTCGTTCAGCAACACTCCCTAGGACCTTACCATTAAGTGTATAAGTCCTGCTAAGATTTGCTTTCCCAAAATGCAGCACCTCACATTTATCTGAATTAATCTCCATCTGCCACTTCAAAGCCCATTGGCCCAGATCCTGTTGTAATCTGAGGTAACCCTCTTCGCTGTCGACTACATCTCCAATTTTGGTGCCATCTGTAAATTTACTAACTGTACCTCTTATGCTCGCATCCAAATCATTTGTGTAAATGACAAAGCAGAGGACTCAGCACCGATCCTTATGGGTCACAGGCCTCCAGTCCAAAAAACACTACACCAGCACCTTCTGTCTTCTACCTTTGAGCCAGTTCTGTATCCAAATGGCTAGTTCTCCCTTTAGTCCACGAGATCTAACCTTGCTAATCAGTCAGTCTCCCATGGGGAGCCTGTCGAACGCCTTACTGAAGTCCATATAGATCACATCTACTGCTCTGCCCTCAATCTTCTTTGTTACTTCTTCAAAACACTCAATTAAGTTTGAGAGACATGATTTCCCACACAAAGCCATGTTGGCTATCCCTAATCAGTCCTTGCCTTTCCAAATACATGTACATCCTGTCCCTCAGGATTCCCTCCAACAACTTGCCCACCATTGAGGTCAGGCTTACCAGTCTAAAGTTCCCTGGCTTATCTTTACTGCCCTTCTTAAACAGTGGCACCACGTTTGCCAACCTCCAGTCTTCCAGCACCTCACCTGTGACTATCGATGATACAAATATCTCAGCAAGAGGCCCAGCAATCACTTCTCTAGCTTCCCACAGAGTTCTCAGGTACACCTGATCAGGTCCTGGGGACTTATCCACCTTTAACTATTTCAAGACATGCAGCACTTCCTCCTCTGTAATCTGGACATTTTGCAAGATGTCACCATCTATTTCCCGACAATCTATATCTTCCATATCCTTTTCTAAGGTAAATACTGATGCAAAATATTTATTTTGCATTTTCTGTGGCTCCACACGAAGGCCGCCTTGCTGATCTTTGAGGGGGCAGATTCTCTCCCTCGTTACCCTTTTGTCCTTAATATATTTGTAAAAACCCTTTGGATGCTCCTTAATTCTATTTGCCAACGCTATCTCATGTCCCCTTTTTGCCCTCCTGATTTCTCTCTTAAACATACTCTTACTGCCTTTATACTCTAAGGATTCACTCGATCTATTCTGTCTCTACCTGACATATGCTTCCTTCTTTTTCTTAACCAAACCCTCAATTTCTTTAGTCATCCAGCATTCCCTATACCTACCAGCCTTCCCTTTCACCCTGATAAGAATATACTTTCTCTGGATTCTTGTTATCTCATTTCTGAAGGCTTTCCATTTTCCAGCTGTCCCTTTACCTGCGAACATCTGCGTCCAATCAGCTTTCGAACGTTCTTCATAATACCGTCAACATTGGCCTTTCTCCAAATTAGAACTTCTACTTTTAGATCTGGGGAATCCTTTTCCATCACGATTTTAAAACGTAGAGAATTATGGTCGCTGGCCTCAAAGTGCTCCCACACTGACACCTCAGTCACCTGCCCTGCCTTATTTCCCAAGAGTAGGTCAAGTTTTGCACCTTCTCTAGTAAGTATATCCACATACTGAATCAGAAAAATGTCTTGTACATACTTAACAAATTCCTCTGCATCTAAACCTTTAACACTATGGCAGTCCCAGTTCATGTCTGGAAAGTTAAAATCCCCAACCATAACTACCCTATTATTCTTACAGATAGCGGAGATCTCCTTACAAGTTTGTTTCTCAATTTCCCTCTTGACTCAGAGAAGTAAGAGTATGGAATGCTTTGCTTACAACGGTAGTAGATTCGCCAACTTTAAGTGCATTTAAGTCATCTCTGGACAAGCATATGGACATACATGGAATAGTGTAGGCTAGATGGGCTTCAGACTGGTATGACAGGTTGGCGCAACATCAAGGGCCGAAGAGCCTGTATTGCGCTGTAATGTTCTGTGTCTTATGGTCTCAACATTCTGATTTCATTTAGGGTTAAAAAAATGCCAAGGATCTTTCAAAACACAAACTCAATTTGTCAGTTAATAACCATTAAAAGAGACACCTTACACTAGCTAATAAGTAGTATCAAAGCTGTGAAGTCAAATTATCTCTCAAACCACTACTTACCATCACCAAACCCATTATAGCCGCCACCACCACCACCACTCCCTCCATAATCATCACGACCACCTCCAAAATTTCCCATTCCTACAGAGATGGTGGAATAAAGGAAAGAAAAAAAGCTGAAGATAATAGACTTAGTAATTTCATCTTCACCTTGGACCAGTTACCCAAATTATACATTTGGTAGTCAAAATTGCACACAAATAGATTAAAATAAACAGGCGATTCATACCAGATCAAGGAATCACCCCTACGTTAAGCTATTTTGATAACCCTGAATTATTCAATGAAGGTTCATTTTAAAGTAGTTTTGAATACAAATAGTGGATGATAAATTTAGAGTTTTCTCTACAGAATGTTGAAAAGTCTAAGTTGGCATACCTCTTCCACTGAAATTTCCTCCACGGTTAAAATTGCCTCCCCCATTTCCACCTCCAAAATTACCACCACCACGGCCCATGAAATGACCAGGGTTATTGCCACCTCCAGAACTACCACGTCCTTAGGAAATGAGAAGGAGAAAGAGAACATGAATAATTGAATAATAAATTTTCTTTGCCTTATTCCAATCATGGCATCCTCTCCAATTACCTCTTTGGCCTGATCCAATCCCCTGCATCTCCTGTCGTGAAAGCGCTTTTCTCACTTCACAGTTGTGTCCGTTCACAGTGTGATATTTTTGAACTAGAAGAAAGATGATCAGTTTCATTAGTTTTCTAAAATGCCATTGCAACTCTTAAAGTGATACTACCTGGTTCAAGAAATCATGACAGAAATTTTCAGCACAAAAGTAGTTCAGTCAATCCAGTGTCTCTATGCCAAATCTTCAAAGAATCATCCAAGTTTCTTACTGTAGCTAATTATCTTCTGAAAACTTCTATAGAATTGGATTTTTCAGAGTTTGAACCAAAACTTGAATTTGAAATAGTAAAAGGAAATGGAAAATTTAAAATCTTGAACTTCACAAAGAACCATTATCACTATTAAATTTTACATTTGTTGTGTTGTACCTATTGAATCACAAAGTTCATGTGTATGAAGATGCACAGAACAGTTTCAATCTAAGCCCCTTAAAGACCTCTACATTATAATTTCAAACAAACTAGTTTCCAACCATTGAGACCTAGGTCTCTGCTTCACCTTCTGCAACTGGATCCTGCACTTTGAGCCAGAGACCACAATCAGCGAGAATAGACAGTGCCTCATCCATGATAATTCTCCACATTGACCCCTCAAAACCAGGTACTCACCCCTTTGCTATACTTCCTATACTTTCATGACTGTGGTGCCAAATTTCATCCTAACTCCATTGACAGGTTCACTGACGACACCACCATTGTAGGCTGGACATCAAACAATGATGAGATACAATACAGGAACAAGTGGTGTGCTTGGTGGCATTGTGTAATTTTTACATCTGCTCTCCCTCAACATCAGCAAAACGAAAGGACTGGTCATTGACTTCAGGAAGGTGCAAGTCACGCCCCTATCGACATCATATGGTGCCGAGATGGAGATAGTTGAGATCTCCATGGAACTTGTCGTGATAATCACTAATCTGTCCTGGTCCACCCACATTAATGTGGTCAAACATCCACAGCCACACCACTACGTCCTCAGGAGGCTAAGGAAATTCAGCATGTCCATAAAGACTTACTAATTTTTATGATACATCACAGACAGCATTCTATCCATATACATCAGAGCTTGGTATGGCAAATGCTCGGCCCAGGGCCGTAAGAAACTACAGGGAGTTGTGAAGACAGCTCAGTCGATTATACAAGCCAACCTTCCATCCACTGACTTCATCCATACTTCCCACTGCCTCAGGAAAGTAGCCAACAAAATCAAAGACCCCTCCCACCCCAGTTATAATCTCTTCCATCGGACAGAAGATACAAAACCTCAAACAACCATTCCAACAGATTCAGAAACAGCTTCTTTCCCACTTTCAAATTTTAAACTTAAAATGTTGATCTCGCTTTTTGTGCGTGTTCATTGTAGCTGTAATGCTGCATTCCTTGTTCTGTTCTATTGCCCTCATGCACTTTGTATGGTATGATCTGCCTGGGCTGCATGCAAAACAAAACTTTTAACTGTACTTAGGTACATGCAAGAATAATAAATCAAATCAAGACTGGATCAAAAATCCCCTTCAGCAAGTTGGTCTTCCTAAAGGAAGCAGTCGAGACTAGTTAACACCAGGTCAGAGTAAGAATCTTCTTGAGGCTCAATTTCAAACCCCATTTGTTCAAGTGTGTTATAACATCGCTCAACAGTAGACTGGAAAATATCATTTCAGAGTACAAGGCTCTCACAGCACAGTGGTACTGTCTAAAAGATAAACTATGTCCTTTATGTAGTCATCCTTTATAGCTCTGAGCCAGGTAAAATCAGACCAGACCATAGGGCTGCTTTCGCGAGAAAGTCAGTGAGACCTGATGGTCATCCCATTTTACGCAATGAGAGGGAGGACAATCTTTCTTGATAACCTCAGGTGATGTGGGAGTTGAATCCACATTATTGATATCACTTTACATTGCAAGCCAGCTGCCCTGACAACTGAGCTTACCAACCCCCCCCCTCAAGTAACTTGCTTCATAACATGTCTGAACAGGGAGAGGTTTTGTTTTCTAATAAACAAGTAAAATTCCACTCAGTTGAAAATAATTGTATTTGATAACGTGACACTAGCAAAAGAGAATCTTTTGAGACGTTTTTGAGGTAATGTGTTAGGTCTCTGCGTTTGAGCCACAAGGTCTGGGTTCAAGTCCCACCTGTCCCAAAGATGTCTAATAATATCTATGAACAGGATGACTACATAATGTATATTAATAAAGAATTTTTGGTGGAGGGTCTCTTTGGCACAGCCCTCATGTCCAGACTTCTGGGCCAAGAGGCCCACATTCAAGTATTATCTGTTCCAAAAGGTGCATAATAATGTCTCTGTACAGATGCTTTAAAAAGTTTGCTGTTCCTTCAAATACAATTGCTGAAGCCTTCATTCCTTAAACTTGTTTCACAGAAGAACATGGCATAACACTGATGGCTCAGGGATGCACCAAGTAGTCCACCCATCCCACTGAACAAGTGATCCAAGTGTAGCTTGCATTCAAACAATAATGAAACGGGGTACTATTTAAAGATGTAAATTCCAAGATCTTACTGGAGCAGTGCCGGAATTACATTCATATTGTATTTGAGTGTGCGCAAAGGTTGTATTGTTAACTGCCCTTAGACCTCAAACTCAAGCAGGTCTACCGCAAAGTACAGGATAGCACGGTGGCTCATTGGTTAACACTGCTGCCTCACAATCCCTAGGACTTGGGTTCGATTCCAGCCTCGGACAACCGTTTCTGTGAGTTTGCACATTCACCCTGTGTCTGCATGGGTTTTCTCCACAGTCCAAAGGTGTGCAGGTTAGGTAAATTAGCCTTGGTAAATTGCCCAACGTGATCAGGGATGCGTTGGTAAAGGGAAATGTAAAGTTATAGGGTAAGGGAATGTTTCTGGCTGAGATACTTTAAGGGTTGGTGTGGACTTATTGGACCGAATGCCTTGTTTCCACACTGTACAGATTCTAGCGTACACATCAGCATTACAAGCAAAGCATTTTCAGGACCACTGTCAGCACACTCTTTGTATGTTCAAACACTGCAGATGTAATGTTGCACTGTTAAATGTGTTCTGTGGACAATGAAAGACCATGCAACTGAACCCAATGACAGAAGTTTGGGATACCAAATCACTCTGGGTTTATTTTATCTTAGAGTCATTGAGATGTACAGCATGGAAACAGACTCTTTGGTCCAACTCGTCCATGCAGACCACATATCCCAAACCAATCTAGTCCCACCTGCCAGCACCCGGCCCATATCCCTCCAAAACCCTCATACTCATACCCATCCAGCTACCTTTTAAATGTTGCAATTGTACCAGCCTCCACCCTTAGGGTGCCCCGTAGGTCTCATATCTTTCCCCTCTCACCCTAAACCTACACCTTCTAGTTCTGAACTGCCCCACCCCAGGGAAGAGACTTTGTCTATTTATCCTATCCATGCCCCTCATGATTTTATAAACCTCTAAGATCACCCCTCAGCCTACGACGCTCCAGGGAAAACAGCCCTAGCCTATTCAACCTCTCCCTATAGCTCAAATCCTCCAACCCTGGCAATATCCTTGTAAGTCGTTTCTGAACCCTTTCAAGTTTCACAACATCTTTCTGATAGGAAGGAGACCAGAATTGCACGCAGTATTCCAACAGTGGCCTAACCAATGTCCTGTACAGCCGCAACAGACCTCCCAACCCCTGTACTCAGCATAAAGGAAAGCATACTAAATGCCGCCTTCACTATCTTATCTACCTGCAACTCCACTTTCAAGGAGCTATGAACCTGCACTCGAAGGTCTCTTTGTTCAGCAACACTCCCTAGGACCTTACCATTAAGTGTATAAGTTCTGCGAAGATTTGCTTTCCCAAAATGCAACAACTCATTTATCTAAAATAAACTCCATGTGCACTCCTCAGGCCTTTGGCCCATCTGATCAAGATCCTGTTGTAATCAGAAATAACCTTCTCTGCTGTCCATTACACCTCCAATTTTGGTGTCATCTGCAAACTTACTAACTATACCTCTTATGCTCACATCCAAACCATTTATATAAATGATGAAAAGTAGTGGACCCAGCACCGATCCTTGTGTCACAAGTCTAGTCTGAAAAACAACACTCTACCACCACGTTTGAGCCAGTTCTGTATCCAAATGGCTAATTCTCTCTATATCCCATGAGATCTAACCTTCCTAACCAGTCTCCCATGGGGAACCGTGTTGAACACCTTACTGAAGTTCATATGGATAATGTCCACCATTCTGCCCTCATCAATCCTCTGTTACTTCAAAAAAAAAACTCAAATCAAGTTTGAGACATGATTTCCCACGGACAAAGCCATGTTGACCATCCCTAATCAGTCCTTGCCTTTCCAAATACATGTACACCCTATCCCTCAGGATTCCCTCCAACAATGTGCCCACCACAGACGTCAGGCTCACTGGTCTATAGTTCCCTGCCTTGTCCTTACCACCCTTCTTAAACAGTGGCACCACATTAGCCCATCTCCAGTCTTCCAGCACCTCAACTGCAACTATCGATGATACAAATATCTCAGTAAGAGGCCCAACAATCAATTCCCTACCTTATCACAGAGTTCTGATCATGTCCTGGGGATTTATCCACCTTTATGCGTTGAGACATCCAGCACTTCCTCCTCTGTAATTTGGACATTTTTCAAGATGTCACCATCTATTTCCCTACATTCTGCATCTTCCGTGTCCTTTTCCACATTAAGCACGGATGCAAAATACTTGTTTAGTATCTCACCCATCTCTGGCTGCTCCACACAAAAGGTGCCTTGCTGATCTTCGAGGGGCCCTATTCTCTCCCTAGTTACCCTTTTGTCCTTCATGTGTTCGTAATAACCCTTTAGATTCTCTTAATTATTTACCAAAGCTATCTCATGTCCTTTTTTGCCCTGCTGAGTTCTCTCAAGTATACTCCTACTGCCTTGAGACCCAAAGGATTCACTCGATCTATCCTTCCTATACCTGACCTTCTGGTTAGCTTAGGATATCCAGTACAATGACTAAGCCACTCACCAACAATTTTGTCAACAGAGTCATGATCATCAAATGTGACAAAGGCAAACCCTCGTTTTTTCCCACTTCCACGATCGGTCATAACTTCAATATTTTCAATCTTGCCATACTTCTCAAAATAATCTCTCAGATGATATTCCTCAGTATCTTCTTTGATACCCCCAACAAATATTTTTTTCACTGTCAAATGGGCACCAGGTTTTGTAGAATCCTGCAAACAAAAAAAAACAAGTAAGTGCCATCCATCATTATTGAGCATCATATGTATTTTCACAAGTTACAACTTGCCTCTCTTGACACTGCTCTTTTTGGTTCTACAACACGACCATCAACTTTGTGTGGCCGTGCAGACATTGCAGCATCCACCTCCAACACAGAAGAGTAAGTCACAAACCCAAATCCTCTTGAACGTTTTGTTTGTGGCTCTCTCATAACCTAAAAACAAAAACAAAACAATTTAGAGCAAAGCTGCAACAGACATATGGTCTTTAATGACCCATTTCTTTGTATGTGATTGAAAACCATTTTAATTTAACTCAACGTAAATTCAGAAAGATGCCATTTCTATGCATAAAACTACTCACCAATAACCAAACACTAGACAAGATGCAGCAGCACTTAATATTTACATATCCTGTCTTCATGTTGGTTAAGTTTGACACCAATGAGCCATGTGAAAATTGAATGCTGGAAAAGACCTTCGGAGGCAGGAGTCATACTACACAATAAGACAATGATTGAGATGGTCACAGTCCAATATTACAACTCTGACTTCCCATCAGCAGCTTTCAGAAGTGCCCTTATCCCAACTACCTCCATGAAAGCTGACAGTTCACCTCCATTCACAATTACTTCACATATGGGACAACCATACAACATCATAAGAAGAGCTGGACAATATCCAGAGTTGGGCTGGCAATTGCAGGTAACATTCACATTAAAGAAAGAACCAGACAATGACCATTCCTAGCAAAAGAACGGACTGTCAATTCCAGCAATAGCCAAGACAACTGCTGTTTGTGTAAAAGTGCAATCAGAAGGGTGGCTGTCATCAACATGGAGACGGTCAAACTGAATTACCAACAAGAACATGGTGCCTTGGTTGCTGACCCTCAAACCCTATCCACCATCTAGAAAGTTAAAGAGACGTACATTCTCCACTTTGTCTGCAACCCAGTTGCACTGAAGATGCTTTGCATCAAAGTATACCAACTTCCTCAACTAGTTCTCCAACCACTGAATCAAACAGGTGTCTTAATCCAGTGGGTATCATTTGTATGAACTAACAAATATCACTTCAGCAAAGTCATATTCTGGGTAAGAAAAGACCAGTAATTGCTGTGGAGGTCCATCCAAACTATGCACTACCCTAACTTTAATATACTGTACAATGTGGACAAAACCTTAAATTCCCTACCTACCACCCAGGACCACCACAAGGATTCCAGTGTTTCAATCATAGATCACAGAATCCTTAGTGTGGAAAGACCATTCAGCCCATCAAGTTCACACCGACCCTCCGAATATCACCCCACTTACTCAGTTGCCATAACCCTGCATTTTTCATGGATAATCCACCTTTCCCTGGACACTATGGGCAATTTAACATGGCCCATCCACCAATCCTGCACATTTTTGGCCTGTAGGAGGAAAACGGAACACCCAGAGAAAACCTACACAGACATGAGAAGAATGCGCAAACTCCACACATTTGTCCAAGGGCAGAATCAAACATGAGACCCTGGCTCTGTGAGGCAGTGGTGCTAGCCACTGAGCCACTGTACTGTCCAACCTCAAGGTGGCCAACCTTCCCAAAAACAAAACTAGGACATGTCGGTCGAAGGTAGAAGACAGAAGGTGGTGTTGGACGGTTGTTTTTCAGACTGGAAAGCTGATCAGCGGAGTGCATCAAGGACCAGTGCTGGGCCCACTACTTATCATTTATGTAAACGATTTGGATGTGAGTAGAAGACGTATGGTTAGTATGTTTGCAGATGTCACCAAAATTGGAGGTGTAGTGGACAGTAAAGAAGATTACCTCAGATTACAATGGGGTCTTGAGCAGATGGGCCAATGGGTTGGGAAAGCAAATCTTAGCAGGACTTATACACTTAATGGTAAGATCCTTGGGAATGTTGCTGAACAAAGAGACCTTGGAGAGCAAGTTCATAGTTCCTTGAAAGTAGATAGGATAGTGAAGGTGGCGTTTGGTAGGCTTTTGGTACAGGGGTTGGGAGGCCATGTTGTGGCTGTACAGGACATTTGTTAGGCCACTTTTGGAATACTGCATACAAATCGGGTCTCCTTCCTATAGGAAGGATGTTGTGAAACTTGAAAGGGTTCAGAAGACTTACAAGGATGTTGCCAGGGTTGGAGGATTTGAGCTACAAGGAGAGGTTGAATAGGCTGGGACTGTCTTCCCTGGAGCGTCAGAGGCTGAGGGGTGACCTTATAGAGGTGAATAAAATTTCCCTGCGGTGGGGGAGTCCAGAGCTGGAGGGGATAGTTTTAGGGTGAGAGGGGCAAGATACAAGACACCTAAGGGGCAACTTTTTCATGCTGAGGGTGGTACGTGTATGGAATGAGCTGCCAGAGGAAGTGGTGGAGGTTTGTACATTTAAAAGGCATCTGGATGGATATACGAATAGGAAGGGTTTGGAGGGATATGGACTGGATGCTGGCAAGTGGAACTAGATTGGGTTGGGATATCCGGTGGGCACAGACGTGTTGGACCTAAGGATCTGTTTCCATGCTGTACATCTGACTGTTATAAATCATCCACTTTGTAAGAACCAAGACAAAAATTTGCTTAAGGTTTTCATAGGAGGAAAATTTTGGAATAAATTTATGCTCAAAGAATGGTTTCCTCACACAAAACTTGCTACATTTCGAACATGTTAAAAATCTTAGCATTTTTGTAGTTTGCAGAACATCAAGTTGAAAACATTCAAATCTTACCACACAATCTGTTAACTGCCCCCATTGCTCAAAATGCTCTTTTAAACTCTCTTCATTAGTTTCAAAACTCAAGCCACCGATGAAAAGTTTGCGTAACTGCTCTGGTTCTTTAGGTTCTTGACCCTGCAAAACAAAATTTTATAGTGTGTTAAATGCAAATGAACAACTACTGATCACAACCTCCACAGCATGAACAAGGCAACTGAAATGTCAATTTTCAGCCATGATTCCTCTCTGTAGGATTGAAAACCTGCTGAAAATCAACAGACACAAGATTCTTCAGTTTTATCAACTGAAGTTTAACACAAAGAAAATAACAGGATAATAATCTAAAACAAATTTGACAAATAATTATATGAAGCTGTAACTTCATATGCTACTGCCTCACTCTTGGGACAAATTTGAATTGTTGTTCATTGAAAATGATCAGACTCAAAGTCTTTTTGAAAATCAACTTGAGATATTTCATATCATTTTGATCCAAAATTAAGTTTTGAACTATTTGTGCTTCTCCAACACATTTTTGAAATATGATTCATAACGTTCAATTTTTTTTCCATACTAGCCTACAGCATTTGCTTAGGCCTATCAGATGCACATTGTTGCACTCAATTCAGCAATGAGATGCATCAGCTTGTTGACTAACATGCTGTACTCTGCTGTGCAGTATGATGGGGCAAGTGTTGGGATTCAGAGTGTTGTAGCAGCAGTGCCTCAAACAGATCCAACAAGTTGATAGGCAGTTTTTGATTTCGACTGTTGCTATTGTTTTTCTTTATAACATTTCCAAGACTTAGACCAGTCCAGAGCACGTGGGGTTGACTGGATCGATTTGGATTTCCAGAAGGCCTTTGACAAAGTGCTGCTACGGGGCTGCTAATTAAGATAAAAATCCATGATATAAGGGGCAAGGTACTGGCATGGATAGAAGATTGGATAACTAGCAGAAAACAAGAGTGGAGAAAAAGGCGTCTTTTCAATGAAGGCACTAGTGGAATTCCACTGGGGTCATTGTTGGGAACACAACTATTCACAGTATATACAATATTAATGACCTGGACAAAGGAACTAGGGCATTGTGGATAAATTTACAGATTACACAAACTAGGTGAAGGAACAGGTAGTATTGAGGAAGCGGGTGACATACTAGGGGAGAGGGCAAAAAATTGGCAGATGGAAGTGCGATGTTATGCATTTTGGCAGGGAGAAGAGGCATAAACTCTTTCTAAATTGAGAAATGCTTTGGAAATCTGAAGAATAAAAGGGACTCAGGGACTAATTCAGGATTCTTTAAAAGGTCAATGACAGATTCGGTTCATAGTTAGCATGGACCCGAACTAGAGAATGTGACTGGAAAGAAGTTCTGTGATTTGATATCAGTGAACTGAAATCTGCAAACCATTCTAACAGATGAAAAACTTAACAGCAATCTAGGTTTGTTCGATATGTTGTTTCATGACACAAATCTTTTACTCTAAAGATCTGTCTCTTATGATACTGTTCCACAGCTACCTACTTCCAAATAAACCTGTTGGAATAAAACCTGGTGTTGTGTGATTTAACTTTTTCTTTTAGTACCATATAGTTAGTCAAATGCTGTGAATAGCTGAAGTTAAATGCCTTTTAAAAAACAAAGAAATAGGTAATAAACGAGTAAGAACTACGTCCACTTTTCCTTTACTCAATGCTGAATTGCAGCAACTCCAATTGCAGTTCTGATGACCATATCACACCAATATCCCCATTCAATAAATAAAAATAAGTGTTCAAAAGTAAAGCAACAAGGGAACCCCAACATCTCAAGTTGATAACACGAGAGCTCTATTACAAAGTATAGGACGCCAGAGCTAGATGCAAAATTTTATGGACGTGGATTTATATGAAGTTTTAATTTATTACTCAATAAAATGATAAGGAATAAAAAATCTCAAGGAGACCCTACAAATAATAAAAGGGAGTGGGACATGATATGGGACGCTGTCCCAAATCGGAAGATATAACAATGAACATAGAAATTAGGAGCGAACTAGGTTATTCAGCCCTCCGAGCCCACTCTGCTATTTGACATGATCATGGCTATCTCAATACCACTTTCCTGCCTAGTCCATTTATCAGAATTTTCATCAGCGACACCCGCACCAGACGTGAAAAATCAACCTCTGCATTTTCAAATTTAATGTTGAAAATTGGGTAGCGAAACGACAATATTATGGTAATCAGGTACGAGAAGAATCGGCTGTACCTGGTATGGCCACTGGGGTCGGAGCCGGATTGCATTAACTGCGGCCGGAGGCAACCTCGACCGTTTTTTTCTAAGCAAACGCAACCGACTCCCACCCTGGCTGAATATTTAACCAGTAGCGCGGCCGCCATCTTGAAGTAAGTCGGTGCAGAGTCCATGCTGTAGCAACTGGCAAAGATACTAAACCAGGGCATACTCTCAGGGCCGCCATTAACGATCACCGTCGGCAACGCGAGACACAGCACCGGCAACCAAACGTACAATAAACAAACTGCTTAACCGTGAAACTTTAGGGCTCCATTGAGAGAGAGCAGAGAGGAAACACCAGTCTTACCTCCATTATAGATAAGGAAGCTCGTGGATCGAGAGAGCGCGAAAACACACGAAAACTCTTTTATCGAAGCCCAGCAGACGCTGCGGCACAGAAATCCCACCCCTTTCTCTGCGTCATAACGGTACACGCCTCCTCATACGTCACTCAAAGCTCCACGCCCTCATTGCGAATATCCACATGACTCCGCCTCTTCACGCGTCATACAAACTGACCGCACCCCATTCACCTACGTAACACATAGGGCACACGACGCCCCGCCCCGCCCAGCCGGATGCTCACAGCGGCCTCCTTACCAACGGATTTCACTCACACCGACCTACCAGCCAGAGCGTTTTTCTCTCAAATCGTTCACCGAACCACTACCACCCACCAACTGTACACAGGTCAAACCCCGCCCTCTCACGTCACCTGCGAGAAACGTCGACCTCGACGCGTCGGCCGGAAATCCCGCTCCCACCCGGCGTCAGACACTGAAGAGCCGTCCATCATCGTCTTCATGAAAGATGACCGTCTCCCGCGCACACTGACCACACCCCACCAGCTCAACGGACCTTTAGTCACGCCCCCACGCACGTGATTCACCAACTGCGCTCCCATTCGCCAATCAATGGCCACGCCCTAGCGGAACGTTACGTGGCCCCGCCCGCCCGCTCGCTGTCAATCATTACCCCACCCGGGGGAGGACTGACACTCGCCCTCTCCCCTGTTCCCAATAGGTTTCTAACCCCGCCCCTTGAAAGAAATTCGACTGTTGTCCTGCCCCTTCGCTGTAACGGACGCCTTGCCCGCCCCAACACCGAAGGTGGACGTCTACAACCCATTCGCTGTCACTCACTTTGACCCCGCTCGAGGACTGCCTGTCAATCAGATAAATAGCACCCACCTTTCCCGGCTCTACCTTTTGTGCACAAGGTCACATTCATGTTTTGGTACTAGGTCGCGCAACAAAATGGTGGGCGTTGGGAACAGAATGGCCAGTAACGTATTTGTAGGCTTGGCTTAGAGCCTGGTTATTACCGTCTGAGCCACGAGGTGGGCGGCCATTTTGTTAGGCTTATGGCGTTATTTAATAATGGAGTGAAGCCCCGGTCTCTGTCTGCTGTGGGCAACAGGCAATGCCTCCATTTTGTTTGTGTGTTCTCGCTCTATTTAATGAAAATCATGGAAAATGACATTACCATAGATACTTGATGACCGGCGCAGTGGGTCTCAGGAAATGTTCTTTGTTGTTGAAGAAAGCTCTGACTATTTTCATAAACAGGGTGCTTCTATTACGTTATATTTAAAATTGCGGTCTCTGAGATATAATTCGTACTCTTAAATCATATCAGTAACGAACTTTGATATTTCACAACACCTTCTTCCCCTCCCCCCGGGAAAATTAAAAATCTCCACTATTATTTTTATTTGTAATAGCGCGAAAGGAGGCTTATCGTGTACCTACTGGTTACTGGGGGTCCACATATTTTAATCCTATTTTCCAGGATTTGGCAGTTTAAAACCTAACTCAATATTGTACACTTTCATAAGTAACACATAATAAGTATGACGTGAAGTGTCCATTGAAGAATCTTATGCAGTGGTAGTGAGCCAGAGTCCTGATTGAAACCCCTCTTGCTTTAGAAATGTTTCATAAAATAGATTATATTTTTATAGTGTCGACCCAAAACAGCATCTGGAGAGAGAAGCAGTGATAATTATTTGGGTCCAGTGACCCTTTTTCAGAACCTTCTGGACCCGAAACCTAATCCTGATTTCTCTCCACAGATGCTGCCAGACTTGCCGAGGTTTTCCAGTAATTACTATTTTTCTTTCTGACTTCCAGCAAATGCAGTTCTTTTGGTTTCTTTTGTTCAGCGAACACTGCTGTCACACTGTCCTCAAGTAGTCCATTTTGACGACGTTGTGTCAGGAACAATAATCCAATTAAAATGTACTATTTTCTTGTGCAAGGTGTTCTATCCATCTATTCAATCCTTATAAAGTTTCATATTTGCAACCTGGAATATTTCAAACAAAATCAAAAATTGCTGGAAAAGCTCAGCTGGTCTGGCAGCGTCTGTGGAGAGAAAATAGAGTTATTGTTTTGGGTTCAGTGACCCTTCCTCAGAGCAGATCCTTCTGATAGTGCTGATCCAAGCATTGACTTTGGATTTCAGAAGTCACTGCTGTATACAGACGTTGGAGTTCTATGCAGAAGAGAATTAGGGGGAATGTAGCATCCCATGCTAGCTGGATATGTTTTCCATGGGTACTTGTGAAATGTGATGATGGGTGCTAGGCTGGCAACTTTTCACATCCTCATAACCCAGTCCACATAGATCAGTAAGTGGTTGGGCACTAAAATCGAATGGACAATTAATCGTGTTGGCAAAAGTGAGGACTGCAAATGCTGAAGATTAGAGTAGAGAGTGTGGTGCTACTAACCACCCAACACCTGGAGGAAGAATGCTTCATCTTCAGCCTCAGGACCCTCAAACCCCATGGCATCAATGTGGATTTCACCAGTTTCCTCATTTCCCCTCACCTTATCCTAGGTCTAACCTTCCAACTCGGCACCGCTCTCATGAACTGTCCTACCTGTCCATCTTCCTTCCCACCTATCGCGCTCCACCCTTCCCTCTGACCTAACATCATTACGCCCACCTCCATCCACCTATCGCGCTCTCACCTACGTTCCCCCCAGCCCGACCCCACTCCCATTTATCTCTCCACCCCTTAGGCTCCCAGCTTCATTCCTGATGAAGGGCTTTTGCCTGAAACATTGATTTTCCTACCCTCAGATGCTGCCTTATCTGCTGTGCTTTTCCAGCACCACACTCTCCACAATTAATCTTGTTATCGAATCAATTAACCTGAACTGTATTCTACTCACACCATAAAATATTTGGTGCAGGCAGGGGTTGGCATTAAGGATTTCCTCTTTGATGCAGATGGTTAAAAGGCAGGAAGGAAATGGGTCGGTGCCCTGAATGTACCAGGGCACCCAGCACGCCAAGATGGTACCCCATCTTTATACGCCTGGCCTGGCTTTCAAAATCTGTTGACTAACCTTATTGTCCTTCCTTCTAAGCTCCTTGATTCATTTCTGTCAAACATCTGGGACTTAGTCTGGGATAATTTGTTTTGTTTTTGGCCCTGTTTGCAGACCCATCAATATCCACTACTGTATTCTAGCATTGCTTAAATGGTGAAGCTGCCAAATTAGATTAGCTGGCAGGTCTTGAAGGTAGGAATTTCTCCTCATTGAGAGATGAAGGTCCCACTGTGGATTTGTTGAAGATGCTCCAACGTTTTATTGTATGAAGTGGGCTTTCCTTAAGTGGGTTGGTTTGAAATTGTCTTTTGTACGAGTGCTGGGGACTGAGCAATTCACCCATATACATCCACAATCCCACTCCATTAAACTAAGCTCATTGAGTAAGTGGTACCATTTAAGAGTGTATCATCACAGATGGACATGAAGATATTTATAGAAAGATTTTAGAAGGTGGAAGGACATATTGGGGCAATAAATAATTTTTTAAAATTGGATCTTGGGGTTCAGGTCCACAGTTCTCTGAAAGTGGAGTCACAGGTCAACAGGGCAGTGAAGAAGGCTTTTGGCACACTGGCCTTCTTCAGTCAGGGCATTGAGTATAGAAGTTGAGAATTATGTTGCAGTTATATAGGACGTTGCTGAGGCGGTATTTGGAGTATTGTGTTCAGTTTTGGTTACCTTATTATGGGAAGGATGTTATTAAATTGGAAAGAATGCAGAAGAAATTTATAAGGATGTGACTCAATGGTCTGACTTAGAGGGAGAGGTTGGACATCCAGGACTTCCTTCTTTAGAGCATAGGAAACTGGGGGTACTGGTAGAACCTTATACAGATGTATAAGATCATGAGAGGCATGGATAGGGTGAATGCACTCAGTCTTTTTTCCAGGGTTGGGGAATCAAAGGTATCAGTTTAAGGTTAGAGGGGAAAGAATAAAAGGGAATCAGAGGGGCAACGCTTTTACACAGAGGGTGATACACGGGTGGAATGAGATGCCAGCAGAAGTGTGGTTCAAGATTAGAGTGGTGCTGGAAAAGCACAGCAGGTCAGACAGCATCCGAGGAGCATGAAAATCAATGTTTTGGGCAGGAGCCCTTCATCAGAAATGAGGCTGGGAGCCTATGGAGTGGAGAGATAAATGGGCCAGAGATAAATGTCAGCAGAAGTGGTTCAGGTGGGTACATTAACAACATTTAAAAGGCACGTGGTCAAATACATGGATAGGATTAGAAGGATATGGGCTAAGTACAGGGAGATGTAGTTTGCGTGGATGGGCATTTAGGTCGGCATGACCAGTTTAAGCCAAAGGGCTGTCTCCATGTTGTAAGACTCTATGGATGGTATCTTGAAGAATATAAACTTAGAAAGTTATATGGATAAGGTGCGGACTGATATTGATTTAATTTCTCTTTAGAGAACAGGCATGAACTTGATGGGTTGAATGGCTACCTTTCTTACTTTCTAACTATTATTTCAGTTTGTACCAGTGTGGTAATTCTACTATCTCCTACTACAGTTACTTTCTTAAACATTCAGGTAGCTACATTAGCTTTTACACATCAGTATTTGTTGTCTTTAACCAGCTCAAATTTCTCTCAGTGCTCAGCCGCCCTATCCTTATTTATAGATTCCAATAACTTCCTA
>NW_025212049.1:0-25000 GCF_004010195.1 Chiloscyllium plagiosum
TCAGCCAGACATGTGATTTCAGATTATTTTTGTATGCAAGACCTCACATCACCGTAGAGGAAGTGCTGGCTTCCCGACAAAAGCTGATATTTACGTTGGCTGCAAGAACACAAGAGACAGGAGCAGTAATAGACCATATGCTCTATTGAATCTTGCCTGCCATTCAAAGGCTGATCTTGGGTTTGAGCTCCATTTTCCTGTGTGCTCCCCATAATGCCTGATTCCCTGAGAGGTCAATAGTGGCCCACCTTAGCCTTAAATACAGTCAATGATGGAGTATTTACAACTGTCTGGGGTAGAGAACTCCAAACATTCACAACCCTTTAAAAACCGAAGGAACTGTGGACGCTGTAAGTCAGAAACAAAAGCAGAAGTTGCTGGAAAAGCTCAGCAGGTCTGGCAGCATCTGTGAAGGGAAATCAAAGTTAACGTTTTAGGTTCAGTGGCCCTTCCTTTGGACTCAACCCTTTGTTGAATGACTGAATTCACCTCAGCTCAGTCTTAAAAAATCACCCCCCATACTGTGCGTCCATATTCTTGATTTCCCAACCAATGTAAACAAACTTCTAATGTTAACCCTGTCAAACACCTTAACAATCATGTATCCCCAAGTAAGATCACCTCACATTCTTCTAAATATTGGCTGAGTTTGTTCAACTTCTCATTATAGAGTAATGTTTGCAATGCAGAGACAAATCTAGCATACACTGACTGTATTGTGTCCAATACAATTATCTATTTCCTGAAATATGCCAAAAGGACAAAGGGACCAAATTTCCATTTGGGAAGGGAGGCACAGAGGTGCATAAATGTTCAGTTTAGTTTTTTGGAAAAAAATCCAAAGTATTACCCATTTTTTTCACTGTCCCTTTTTCAGGATGAAAATGCCTAGTTTGAAAATTGCAAACCCATTCCCACTGAGGTTGGATTCCCATTCTGAATGGGGGACTAAAACTGGATTTCCTCTCATACCCCGTTTCCATCTGGTGGTGAGGGATTTTGGAAAAACTATAAAAGCACACCAGTTTGCAAAGAAAACAGAAAGACTTCTGAGAAGTCTGGAATATTACGAAAGTGTTAGTGTTAAGTGTTTTCACATCCTCAAATGTGACTATTCGGTGTGGCATTATAATGTAGATGCTCTTTTATTGCAGTGCTTTCTTACAGGGATTTCACCTGCACATGTTCATTCTGATATTCTCCAAACTCTATGTTTTCTGAAAGAAGAGTTACCATAACACAATGAAAAATGGGACAAAATATCCCATCAGTTTGTCTTGTCATCTTTCTACTGTAATGTTAAATGGCTCCAGCTGATTTAATAAAAAGGCTTTGACGCATGAAAAGTATCTACACTTGAAGATAAATTAATCACTTATTTCATTTTGGCTGCAACAATTGAAAATAATCACATTTGAATAAAATCTAACCACCCACTTTCTTACACTGATTGATGGACACTCTACTTTGGAACTAAAATGAAAATCTCTTTCCCACTCAGACAGCAGTCTTGTGTTGGACATTATTAATGCTTGGCTGAGTTTCTACTGCTCTTGTGAGTTTCAGCACTGTAGGTGTTCCATTAATCTGAGACTGTATGCCACTTTCAATAAACTGTATGGGAGATTTTGTCTTCGATGTGGTTTTTGACTAGTTGATAAAACTACAATAATTACAGGAATTATTTTCTCATGGCAGAGTGTATTTTTAGGTGAAAGTAGATACTGCAGATGTTGGAGATTAGAGTCAAGATTAGAGTGGTGCTGGAAAAGCACAGCAGGTCAGGCAGCATCCGAGGAGCAGGAAAATCGGGCAAAAGCCCTTCATCAGAAATCAGAATGCATTTTTATCTCAGTTTCAATGCTGTAGATACTTTTGTTAAATATTGAGTGGTTTATTTTTCTCCCCAGAGAACATGAAATCTTTTCTATTGACATTGTACGGAACCCGAGGATGGCACATTGTATGGCTATTGAAGATACATGCAACCATAAGACTCTAAGATGTCGGAATAGAAGTAGACCATTCAGCCCATCAGGTGTATTCTACCATTCAATTAGATCATGGCTGATCTGATATCCACAGCTCCACTTCCCTGTCTTTTCCCTGTAATCCCAGATTCCCTTACTGACCAAAAATCGGTCTCTCTCAAAATTCCACAGATCCATTACTCTCTGTGCGAAAAAGGTTCTCCTCATCTCTGTCTTAAATGGGCACCCACTTACTCTGTGATGCCCTTTAGTCCTAGGCTCTCCCACATTAGGAAACAACCTGTCCCTATCTACCTTGTCAAGTCACCGAAAAGGACAAAATAATGCCATAATGTGGTGATGCAAGAGACATGAGGAATAAGTGTAGGGGATTTTTGTAAGCTGCAACATCATGCAGGACAATCAAGGGAAGACATTAAAATCCACCCTTTGAATTTTTTCTTTAAATACTTACCACATTATTTATGGCATACTTTTTAATCTATTTACAAATAAACCCAAACATATAAATAGAAAGCAGGAAACAACAGCAGTGCTTCATCCGAAGGCTCACAGAAGACGTTACCTAGTATGGTGACGGAACTTCTGAAAATGAACCTTCCAGCTCAGCGAGCTATCCACAAATAAACTGTAACCAGCTCTTCCCTCATATCTATTTAATTGGCTTTGGTTGTTTATGATTCTTGATTGTGATTGGAATATTCTGAGATCAAATTTGCCAAATGATTCAAATGTATTATAATCAGTGGTGCTTTTCAGGTATTGTTCGCTGAAGTTACTAATTATCCCTGTCCCATCACACAACATTAGATCAAAAACAATTTTACCTCCAGTTGGTTCCATAACATACTTGCCTTGAAAATCATTACAAAAACATTTTATAAACTATTCTTTTAAGCTGTCCTTATAATTTGTTTAGTCCAGTCCATATGAAGATTAAACTTTTCCCCAATATTATTACATTGCCTTTGTTAACACTCCAATAATTATTAGTTTAATGTTCTGTCTGCATGATTACGTCAGTTAGAGAGCTGAAAAATTACTTACACCAACATTTTCTGACTCTTGCAAATCTTAATTTTCATCCAACTTCTAGAAATGCAATTCACAAGAATCTACCAAATTCTACGACATAGATTTCCCCTTTGTAAATATTAATTTTGTGTTAAACAGCCAATGACATTGAATTATTGTCACAGCCAATTTGGTAGGAGCAAGCACATTTTTTTCACTCTTTATAAATGTATAAAAAGTGAGTCAAATAAAGATCAGGACATGCAAAGGGATTAAGGCAGAGCAGAAATGCTCTAAGCAAACTTGAAAACAAATTCTGATTTTACAGATTGTCCATATGAAGATTAAACTTTTCCCCAATATTATTACATTGCCTTTGCTAACACTCCAATACTCTTTATAAATGTATAAAAAGTGAGTCAAACAAAGATCAGGACATGCAAAGGGATTAAGGCAGAGCAGAAATGCTCTAAGCAAACTTGAAAACAAATTCTGATTTTACAGATTAAATAATTCTATACAAATTTTAACATGAAATGGAGAAATTTGGCGTTTTTTGAAGACTGACATAGATTTTCAGGGCAAGAGAGGTTGTTCAGAATTAATTATGACTCATTATGCATTAAAGCACAATTATAGCTCATTTAACAAGGTACATCTTTTATCAAGTGCTTTTATAATGAAATGAATAGCATAAAAGTGTAAGTTTAAGACAAAGCAGCAATTTAAAATTAGTTTCCATCTGCAGAGACTTCAACAATACAGCTTGTCGAAAAATGAGAATTACTGGCAGCCACTTTTCAATTTTCAGATTTAACTGCTTTCATGTGAATGCCATAAGACATTGTTACTTCCACAGAATAATGACGGTGAACACTGATGGTTCCAGCATTATTACAAATCAAGCCTTTGAAAGCACATTATGAGTAAACTTTAAAGCCTCGCACCTGTGTGAATAAAATATTTTCAGTGCTTAGTTGAATTAATTTGTGTGAGAATTTAAGTAATTTGAAACATACTTGCTGATGGAAAGAGAAAGAGTCAAGTCAAAAGAATCAAGTGCTAACTGCAGTTTTAATGTGTCAAAAAGAAAGCAGTCATAAAACTCAACTGTAGATTCTGCTGCCACAGATTAGATACGTCAAATTCCAATTCAGATACAGACTTCCATGGCAGTGAAACTCAGTCCTGAAAGCTGTTAATGTTACTGTAAGTGGCACACCGCCCAGCAAAACATCCAGCCACAAAACAGATCCCTTTCACATGCTTGCACAGAGTCTGAAATGTTGGATTACCGCAGAAATATCATGATAAAGAGTTTATGTTCTGCTTCATGCGCCTATATTTCATTTTGTCCATCTACACTGACTCAGATCGTTGAAAAGAATTAGATCTTTAAACTTACTTCTTTTACATCAGATTACAAAATCATTTGTCACCATGTGAGCATGTAATATTAATGCAAATTGACTAGATTATTTTGTTGGCATAACACAAGAAGTTTCATTCATAAGCAGTAATGGGGAAATCTTGTTTTCACTTGCAGATTGTTATATATGGGGGGTTGGTAATAAGAGAGGAGAGCAAACCAGACAGCACTGTAATCCTGCTTTTCAGCGAGAATACACTCAGAGGACTCGTGTGGTGCAGCAGTAAAGAAAATTCTTCTCATCCAACCTCTGCACCATGTCTCCATGATGGAACTCTAGCCTCTCTGTCAGAAAATTGTGGATGCAAGTTCTAAACCAGAGCCAGATAACAAAATCTAGACTGACACTCCAATGCAGTACTGAGGGGTGACACACTGTTGCAGGCACTGAGGCTCTATCTGCTCTGAACTGGAAGTAAACTCTCATGGCCCAACTTTGAAGAACAGCAAGAGAGTTAATCCAGTCCCTGGACAATATGTATTGCTCAATTAATATCAAAGAATTATAGAATCTCTACAGTAAGGAAGCAGGCCATCTAGCCCATCAAGTCTACACCCACCCTCTGAAGACCCAGCCCATCCCTGTAACCATGCATCTTCAATGATTAATCCACCCAGCCTATACATCCTTGGACACTATGGGCAGTTTAGTGTAGCCACTGCACCCAACCTGCACATCTTTGGACTGTGGGAGGAAACTGGAGCAAAGCCATACAGACACAGGGAGAATGTGCAAACTCCACAGAGACAATCACCCAAGGATGAAATCGAACTCTGGTCCCTGGCACTGTGAGACAGCAGTGCTAACCACTGAGCCACTGTGCTTTCGCCTCAAGAAAGAAAAAAAATCTGAACAGTGTTGCATTGCTTCAAGTCATCCTAGATGGCCCGAAATGCACATCCAGACTCCACAGAAATTCAAATGTACTGAATTCCATGGAATTGTCCAGGAAGTTCTGATAGGTAATTCCCCTTCAGCCTGGTTCCTCCCAAAAAGTATCTGATTCTGAGTTACTATCAGAGATTTCCGATAGTTCCAATGAACCTACCTAGATAGTTATCCAAGAAATGTTACATAGAAGGATAACTCAAGAACTGACCACCCAATCACTCACACCAGCATCTCTACAACCTACTCAACCCTGATCTACCAACCACCTGTACAACCACAATGGTTACCTTTCGAAAAACCCCCTGCTAGGCCCCACAACCCACTTACCATGTGATAGCAACCTGATTTGTTTTCATCACCAGGCTCCTCACCTCTCGACTTGATTTAATTCGGCCCTGACCTGACAGTCTCTCCCAACCTGACCCACCTCACCGGCTTTCTTACAACCTCACCCAGTTGCCACCCTAGCGACTTACCTCACCAAACCTTCCTGACTCAGCCAACCCACCTTACATGCAGCCAGTCATCTCATCCACCCTAACCATTCTTCTGCTTACTGAAATTCACACTGGACATCAAAGGCCGTGTTTACTGTGACACCACCACCAGGTGGAGCAATGGAGCATAACGTGACTATATAACTTAGAGGCGCCAGTGTTGGATTGGGGTGGACAAAGTTAAATATCACACAACACCAGGTTAGGTGGTTGGCCACATGATGAAGGAGCAGCGCTCCAAAAGCTAGAGCTTCCAAATAAACATGTTAGACTATAACCTGATGTCGTGTGATTTTTAACTATGATTATATAAGGAATTGCCTTTCTTCAGTGCAACCTCTTTCACCCCTGTCCTTACCCTGGACTGAAGTGGTCTGAGAAGCTGGTTGGGAGAGCAGGGCAGAAACAACACAGAATTGCTTGTAACCTTTAAAACCTAATTACCGTGAAATAAAGAAAGGACAGTCTGTATGCTCTGGTGCTGATCTTGCTATGCACGGAACATGGTGACATCAGCAGTGCAAACAGAGGATAAATGTTGAAGTTGCTTGTAGTCAGCTGAAGTGACCAGCCCTATCTATGCAAGATTTGGAGGCTATTTTAGCATTGTTGCAATTACTCAGGCATTTACACTTTTAAATTACAATTATATTTATATCTCATGATACTGTCTGATAAATAGCAATTTACCAAACAGTATTAGGAGATAAAAAATATAACTGTAATAAAACTTAAGGTAATAAAGTGAAGAAAGGAGATGTTGAATATAACCACGCTAATGAATGAATGATTGAATGAATAATCAGAAACAGCAGAAATAATAATCTACTTTTGATTAGTTGAAATTGTCCCCCTTTATCACCTTTGAATAAGTAATTTTTTAAAAAGTCCAATGTTTAGATGTCCCAAACATTGCTATCAAACTAGCAATTAAAGGGTTAAGCCACATGAGGAGCTGTAAGATAGTGCTTTGCTATTTAATGTGCATGAATACCAGGGAATTCAGTCTCTGGCTCCTGATGATAACTGCTGTTGTTCATTTTCCCACAGTCCTCGCCAGTGTTTTGCTTTACAGCTGAAACTCCTCCAGTTCCTGATATGGCCTGTACTGTGTGATATGTGACCTGCACTATTTTGCCTTGTGTGTTCCCAGCATTTTTAACCAAATGTCCATTGCGAGTATACTTTTGTTTATTTGCTTTTTTCATATTTTGTTTACATGCTTTGAGGCTTAATATTTAAAATATGGTGAACATGCTACAAGTAATTCAGGAATGGGCAGCTCTTTATACTAAACATATAGGCTCATTTACAACTGTATCTCTAAAAATACCACTCACAAAGTAATAGAAATAGCACAGAAATGACAAGAATTTCTATTTTTATCTTTGAGTTTGTTTCCTTTGCAAAGAAATTCGGATATAAAATGAGCCAGATCTGATTAAGTTCATTATGGTCCTCAGCACCCACTGCCCACAGGTGTTCACATTTTTAAAAATCTATTCTTCGAATCAATCTGTTCAGAGATGGTGTTACACATCTCTGGTACTTTCACTTATATAGAGTAAGTAGTCCTATCCGTCTACCAGGAGCCAATTAATAAAGCACAACTTATAATACAGCAAGTGCACCAAATATTTTGGGCAATTCAATAATTACTTAATCTATATTCTGATTTCAACCCATGTCAGGTCTGTTAACTAATTTCAATCAGCTGCTTATACCTGAAGAATTTGATTAATAATGAGGTTGTGGATCCAACTGCCAATAATCAGGACAGGTGAGATTTCCTGTTTGTTAAAAAAATGTTGATTGTATACCTTTGTGATTATACTGTCCACTGCAGATCATTGTGTTGGTGCTGTCAATGCAGTGAAGTCTGTACAAACACTGGTTTGTCCTTAACTCTGAGGAACATTACCTTTTCAGTTAATTGCTTTCTCATTCTGCATGCCTCAATGCCCAGCAATGAGGGCAACATAGAACCTGGAGTCACTGATAATGTGCATCCTAGCCAGAGCAACTTTTCACATAAGGCAAGCGTCACATGTTCAGTTCCTACTTCACCTGGACCAAAATGGGTATCAAAGGTCCATCTGGATTTGCTGGAGCACGCATACTAACATTTAGCATTGACAAAGCTGATGGCACAGGAAGGGCAATCAGGAATTTGGTGATCAGTGGGTCAAACAGTGTATGTACTGTTGGATTAGATGAAATTAGATGAAAGAATTGAAAATAGCTGGGGGAAGCCCTATGATAGAATTTCCAATAAAATGTATGAAATCAAGTACAGAAAGTGAACTGAGTACAGTATGAAATCAAGTACAGAAAGTAATAGGAGTAAAGTAATATTCTGAGATGGAAGAAAGATAGAAAGGAAAAGAAATGGAAAAGAAGACAACATTTTTAAAATCTCCTAAATTCACTTACTTAAAAGATTGAGACTCCATACATTCAATTGTTTATGTTCTGGGTTAGAGAGTTGACTGGAAGTCATTAATCATATTCTTAAAATAGTACTTATACTATGAATCATTTTCATCATGATGGTCCATATTAATAGTTCATTAATAGCAAATGCACAACTGCAATGAGAATCACAGGCAAGTGAAATGTGAGATGCTGCTTAATGATGGAGTGGCACAAATTGAACAGCCACTCTTGGAGATTTGACGATCATGGAGCAGCTCCTCTTTATTATAAGCTGCTGGCCAATTTTTCATGTTAACGATGTCAAACATTGTTCAGACACCATTCTATTTTCAGCAAAATCTGGTCTATCGTATTTGAGCGATGTACCACCTATTGGTTTACTGTAGAATTCATGTGCCAGGAGCATTGAGATGTCTCATTATAATATTTGGATAAAAGTCCCAGGCTGTAGTTAGGAGCTGCCCCTGAATTGGTTCGTCCCTGCACTAGGTGCACCCAGAAAATCATGGCTCTAATCATCTGTATGGGTTAATCCACTCCATACAGATTAGTTGCTTCTTTGCCGTCTTACGGTGTAGTTAATTGCTAGGACTGTTTTTGCTTTTTTTCCCAAATTTGCACAACCCAGCATGTTATTGTTCTACTAACAATAACATGCTGGATGCTGTTCAAGCAGTTTAATTCCCTCTTGAATAGCCTGGTGCTCTGCGTTAGGGCTAGAGGACAGCAGAATGTAGCAAGGAAGACAGGGAAGAGCAGAAATACCTTCAAGAAGAGCGAGGGAGAAGTATTGCATAGGCAGCAGTGTCCATTGGCGGTCTCTTCTCAGAACATAATAACAACTAAATATAAAACACAAATAGCTGCAGAGTCCAATGAACTGATGGAAATTTTGGTTAGTGATTTTATCAGGAGAATGAAAGGTAAAGTATGCACATTCTAGTTGGTGAATTACCAGTTGACCACACCTTAAATAATTAAGATGGCTGGACCTGATCTCACTAAATTTATACAAATAGGTTGAGAATGATTCACTCTCATTGATCCCCTTACTTGGCAGATTTTCCTTTGCGATTCTACCAGTTCCCCAGTGTAGCTGCAGAGTGAGGAACTATTCACCAGTGCATGTCACCTGATGTCTTCCTGGTGTGAACTCGGTTGTCTAATCCTTTGCTGCAGATTTCTTTACCCACCCAATTAATTAACGCTTTATCAATATGAATGGAGTTCTTGTACTTTGGTGGGTTTCATTTCCTTTAGGATACAGTTCAAAGACAGATTTTTTTGTGATGAAGTTTAGTTGAGGGGAGTTAAACAAAAGCACTGCACATTTAAGCACTGAGCAACTTTCAAGCACTGATTTCATGAAAGGACGATCACACAGTTGTATGCTCAGCTTTGACCAATGAGATAACAAGGGAGTATTATCATGACAAACATTTTGTTGAAAGTCAGTTGACATTCTTTTTTTTTGATTCATTCAGTTACTGTCAGCCTTTGAACCGTTGATGCTAACCAGTCATTGGATTGGAAAGAGTTACTGAGCTGAACAAGTAGGAAATATATTCCAGTAGTGAAAATACAGTCATCAATCCAGGCACAGCATTAAATACAGACATTGATTCAGTTTATAATTCTATTCTACTTCAAAACTCTTCCAAACCAAGACCGTAAAGAATTTGAGTGTAAATGGATTACTCTAAACAAGTGAATGTTCAATTCTGGTCATTACATGATGTGATTATCCAAACCAATCCTGAAAATAAGACTGTTGTACACTGTCTCAAGTTTGCAATGTGATGGATATTCAGTGCACACAATTCAGTACTTTGGTTTGTTTATTTTCACAGAACTTGTAAATCAAAGTATGTGCATGATATTATCTTGAATCTCATCTGAGGTGAACCAAAGTGAATTGCTGCACCTATTCCTAATTGGTGCAATATGTAAGGGATTACTACTTACCAGAACAATTTAACTTATTTCCTTTGAGTAAATTAAGAATTTAACTTGAAGAAAAAAATCCGTCAGTAAGTGAGAGCTGCACCTCAAGGAGGCATTCCTGTTCTGGTTATCAAAATGCTGTCGAAGCAAACGTGTCAATTTTGGCATGAAGCAACATTTAAGTTGTTCCATCCACTCCATAAAAGACTAAATAAATTATCTATGTTCACAAGTATCATTTGCGTCACACAAGTACAAAGCATGGTCATTTCCAACAACAGGGAATGTATTCACCTCTCCTTGACATTCAACATCAACAGATCTCCCACAATTAACATCCTGGGAGTTCTCATTGAGCAGCAACTGAATGTGACCAGCTACATAGATACTTTGGCTATCAAAGCAAGTCAGGGGCGAGGGGTTCTGTGGCAGGTAAGGTACAAGTCAGAAGTATGGAATATTCTCCACTTCCCTGGATGGGTACAGCTCTTACATATTCAAGAAACTCCACACCTTCTGGGATAAAAGAGTCACTTTAAGTGGTACCTCATCTACTGCTATCAACATTCATTCCCTTTACCACCAATGCAGAGTGCCAGCAGTGTGTTGGATCTACAAGAGGCATTGCTGCAACTTACTGCTGCCAGCACCCTCCAAACCCACAGCCTCTGTCACCCAGAAGGACAAGGGCAGCAAATACAATTGGAACACCACCATCTGCAAGTTCCCCTTCAAATCACTCACCATCCTAACCTGGAATACTATCACCTTTTCTTCACTGTTGTTGGCTCAAAATCCTGGAACTCTCTTCCTAACAGAACTGTGGGTGCACCTACCCTGTCATGAACTGCAACAGTTCAGGAAGGCAACTCATCACCATCTTTTCCAGAGCAATTAGGAATGGCCGAATAAAAGCTGGCCTGGCAATAGCGCCCATGTCCCAGAAACAAATGAAAGGAAAAAGAAGTTGCAATGGTGTTCTTGCTGTCACAGAAAAGACGTAGCTGAGAGTTTATTTCTGTCTCAGCTCTCCTGCAAAGCTAAAGCACCACCATCACGATATCTGTCAAATCAATCTCCGTCATTGTCTGTCTTTAGCTTGTTTTAAAATGTTTACCAACATATTATTGAAATAATTGTTCCCTGATGTAGCCCTTGATATCATATTCAAATCCTTTATTCTTCCATGATTGGCAGCTCACCAACAGCTGGAGAAGGGCTATGGCTGGAGCAGCTGTAAGAGCAAGTTGCTGTGGAAAATGAGTTTGCAGCTTCGGAAAACAAAACAAAATGAGCCATTGTAACATGAGGTAAGCACGTATTAGCTGCAATATCAGATAAATGTTGAAACCTTTATTCTTAGGCATATCATTCTGTTACTTTGGTGACACGGTAGTTGACCATGTTGCAAGGAAGTTCCTGAGGAAGTGCTGCAGAACATCCATCCTTTGCTTCAGAACGCTCTGAAAAAGTTGCATTTTGACTAGGTATAGGTAACAGATTTGGCAATACCAAACAGTTAATTAGCAGCTTGTCACCTCGGCTAGTTTCAGAAGGACAGGGAAAATTGCAAGAGCATCAACTTTAGACTTACCATTTTTGTAGGTGGGAGTTCAGGCAAGCTCTTCTGAGGTGCAGGGGTGATCTTTCTGAAATCTATTCCATTGGGAATATCGCCGTGATCTGGGCCTGAGAAAACAAGCAAAGTTTGGAAAATTCATTGCATGAATTCTTGGGATTTCTCGAGAAATGACTCTAGAGAATCCTTGTGGTTTGAAATAGATGGCAGAGGTGGCAAACTGCAGCATGAATCCTTGTTAGTTTTGAGTGGCCGCTCTTTTAAAAGCAATCAGGTAGTCAACAATTTCTTAGTACGTGGTACATTGAAGTGAACTTCGACAGGATAAAAGAGAGCAATTAGGAAATGCAAAGATGGACTCGAGGTTTTTTTTAAGTGAGCAATTCCAGAAATGGAATGAAACAAGTCAGCAAACTGAAAGGATTAAAACATTGCTTCAAAGATTGAAGTGGCTCACAAACTACTGCATTCACTGAGCTAAGTCTAGAAAGGCTGAATGTGATTGAGTTGAACACAGTGTGCAAAGTAATCATGCTGTGGTCTGGAATAGTGCCAAACAAGTGACTAGAATACAGAAATATAATGGCAGGATAATAAAGAAAGACCTTTAATGCCTTTAATATACTTTAAAAGTCTTGCGGCTTCCTGTTTGTAATTCCCATTTCCTAATCTCGATGTTAATTCCCCCATAATGGCTGAATAGAAAATTGAAGCCAGGACTAAACCCACCCCAGAAATGGGAACTGCACTTGCAGCATAACAACCTGTTGCTGTTTGTACAGCAGCAGGTATGGAAGGTCAGCAGTCTGTTGTGGCAGCCCAATTTAAGCTTCCCTTGTTGCTTGCTGGATCCCATTGAGCTCAAGAAACCTAGCAGAGAGAGGAAGATGGGTGTTGGGAACTCTTCGATAGGAATCATTCTGGGTCAGGAGAAGCAAGAGTGAGTTCCCTCACCTTCGACCTTACTATCAGCTAATGGCCTGACAGGGAACCACTAGTCTCCCTTCCATTAATCATGGCTTCTTTCTGTTACCCCGGCAACACTCACTAATTCCTCTGACCAACCTGGCTTCCAGCCCACAGATCTGTAACCTACCCAAGAGCATAGTTAACCCACCTGGCATCTCAGTGGATTCCTACCACCAGCTTTTCCACCCAGCAGACTACCAGCTGCTGAGTGACAAATGGAAACAACTATAATGCAGCTCTGCATGAAACATGCCAGGATCATTATGTCCTGGGATCGGCCCTTGGCAAGTAAGCATGTGTAAAAATGTATTCACTGCTCCAAAACTGAGGCCCAGGGTATTCCATATCCTGAGGTAAGTGTTGGAATATTGTGCAGTTCAACAGCTAAGAGGTGGTTATGGTCGCCATACAGTCCTGTCATGGCTTCACATTCCAAGAATGGGATGGGAAATTGATGATGCTTGACTTTGCTGTAGGAGAGGTGTCATCTTGCAACTTGAAACATTCCATAACGTTAATGGTGCTATATAAATACAATCTATTGTTATCAAGGGGCCTGAACATTCCACGTGGGGGTACTTGTACACCACCTATTTGAAAATAAAAGCAAAATTTAAAACTTTAGCATCTGAGGACAGTATGGATCAGAGTGGATAGGCTTACCTTGGCTGATGTACTGATATCTTTATGTTTCATCCACATTTTTAAGCCTGGTCTGCAGTGGAAACAAGGCTGATGTGGGTGACACCACCTCCTGTGCACTTCTGTCTGTGTACAAATTACTTTGCTTACTTTATGGCCTACTCTGACAAAGAGGGCAGCCTTTCAGTACAGCATTATTTCTTTGGTATTAGCACCTCTGCATATTGGCAAATTGCTAACCCACGGGTGCTTTTGCTCCATTCTAACAATGATTTATAGCCTTGTCAAAGTTTTAAGCAGCAAAATACACAAAATCCCAATGCCAAGAACTCACCACATGAATAACCCTAAATCAGATCCTAGATGATTCTGCAGGATGAGGGCTGCACAACTGTGGCCTGGCCAAAGACTGCTGGACTTGATTATCATTTGATCCACAAAACACAGACATAACGCAGCTCAGCAGTCTGAGTGACCTCAGACGTCATTCCATAGTCCACCACTCTGTGGCGGCACATGCTGTTCCTTCAACAACTTCAACTAATTGCTAAACCTAAGTGATGAAAAAAGTGATCATCAAATTCCTCAACCTTCTAAATGCAACCATCTCTCATCTGAGCTGATTTGACACCACGTCCACAAACAGTCAGCCACTCTACCAGTAATTCATCAAAGATTCTCATTCAGCACCTTCCAAACCTACAACCACTTCCACCTAGAAGCGCAAGATCAGCAAATACATGGGAAAATCACTATCTATAAGTTCCTCTCCAATCTGCTCACCATCCTGACTTGGGAATATATTCTTGGCAGTCGTTGGGTCAAAACCCTGGAATTCCCTCCCTCGGGGCATTGTGGGTCCACCTGCAGCACATGGACTGCAGTGGTTCAAGAAGGCAGCTCAACATTACCTTCTCAAGGACAACTAGGGACAGGCAATAAATGCTGGCCCAGCCTGCAATGCCAAGTCCTATTAGTGAATAAAAATAACTGCTAGGAGGTGTGTATTATATCAGTAAAATATTTATATAATTAGAATAATGTGCATTGGCAACAGAGACAAAGCCGACATAAGAAATGTTTGACTATGGAGGAGATGGTTACGATTCATACTGCTTGAAGGACAGTAGAGGCAGATTTAGTTGTGGCTTTTAGAATTAAATTGGATAATAAGCATCTGAAGGGAAGACAATTAGCTGGTTGATGTGTAAAGGGTGTGGGTTTCGGATGTTTTGCTCTTATAGGGAGCCAGCGTCGAACAGATTGGCCTGAATGGCTTCTACACTATAACCAAACAAAGTGCCTGTTTATATTCTTATCTGAGGAGACCTTTTGTAGATTAGATTACATTACAGTATGGAAACAGGCCCTTCGGCCCAACAAGTCCACACCGACCCGCCGAAGCGTAACCCATCCATACCCCTACATTTACCCCTTACCTAACGCTACGGGCAATTTAGCATGGCCAATTCACCTGACCTGCACATCTTTGGACTGTGGGAGGAAACCGGAGCACCCGGAGGAAACCCACGCAGACACGGGGAGAACGTGCAAACTCCACACAGTCAGTCGCCTGAGGCAGGAATTGAACCCGGGTCTCTGGCGCTGTGAGGCAACAGTGCTAACCACTGTGCCACCGTGCCGCCCACCTCTCATCTAATCTACAAAAGGTCTCCTCAGATAAGAATATAAACAGGTACTTTGTTTGGTTATAGTGTAGGAAGGCACCTATCTGAAACCTCTAACATCATAATTAGTGTTTTCACACATTTTGACATTAATTATTAATTTACTAGGTGCTCAATTTACTGCTTCAGTTCCAGTAAAGGAGCAAAAAGTTATGGACACTGGAAATCCAAAACAAAAACAGACAATTCAGACAGTATCAACAGAGAGAACAAGCAGAAAAGCTTGCATCCAGAATATAAACGTATCTTTACGTAGACTTAACTGCTTTAGTTCCAATGATAATGAATAATTTAGGAATCATTTACTTCCAACATTGACTCATATATGTTACAAAATGGGGTTACCGACTTTCCTCAAATTACCTTGAATTCCTTGAGTGTGATCACTGTTTCAATAAACTCCTTCAATAGTGTACACTAACTGTTTTGCTGCTGCCAAATGTCACAAAGTTGAAACAAAGACAAAAATTGCTGGAAAAGCTCAGTAGGTCTGGCAACATCTGTGAAGAGATATCAGAGTTAATGTTTCAAGTCTGGCGACCCTTGCTAAAGCTCACAAAGTTGAAGTGCATTTTTAGGAACTGAAAGGAATTTTCTCAAAATATCGCCCTGAGCTGCATGAATCAAAATGGATTAGATTCCCTATGGAAGTCACTGAATTTAACTATTTCAATTACATATTGAGATGAGATTAAGAACTAACATTTCTATATCACCTCAGAACACCTGAAAATTCCTCGCAGCCAATTAATTCCTTCTTAAGTGGACTCATTTCCAGTGTGGGAACCACAGTAGCATCAACACATGCGGCATGATCTGACATAGTGCAGGGAGTCATTAGCCAAATAATCGTTGTTTTAACTATATCAGAATAACTATGTCCAAACCAAAGGTATTGAGCTCCAACAACACAACACTCCTTCAATACCGAATAGGAGTGTCAGCCTGGTTATGCTCTGATTGAGAGGCAAGATTTGCCATCACTGACTCAAAGCGGACAAATGATGTCATGTTTAATCAAAGAATTTTGTGTATAAATAAACTGCACACTATTTCAAACCCAGTATTGATTGCTTTGAGCTGATATAGTGCGAATCAAAGCGAAGGATGCTGCTGATGCTGAAAAACAAAGTACTCTGCTGGTGTGAGCATTTACATCCTACTCCCAGGTCAGAGACAGCATAATCAGCTGTGAACCTCCCTTTACTCAATCCCAACAATTTAACTTTGTTCTCAGCTCAAAGGAGTACCCGTTATCTGCTGCGTTGGCATGCCATTTCCACTTCTCACACCAGTCACCCTTGTGCTCTTTCTGAAAGCAATTGCTAATTGAGTGCCAGTTCTGTGTTGTGTGCCAACACCCACTAGGAACTAACTTGACAAAACCCAAACTCATTACACGTAGGACTTTTGTGACCAGCAGAAAATACAGAGCTTCATTCAGTCTACTCAGATCAGCCTTGAGGCCAAGTCTCGAAGGCAGCAGGACAGAGTATTAACCCATAATGTCACCCATTTGACTAATGAACTGCGCAAGAATTTGTTTTTGTTTCACTGAAGGCAGTCATTTACATTTTAAAGACTGTTAACCTTTGCCACCAGTTGGCGATGTCAGACCGCTTGCTATGACATGTAGAGAAATTACAACTATTTTTTGCAATCAGCAGATGCCAAAAAACCCGGGTTTTGTTTTGAAACCAGTAATTAAATGGAAAGAAATTCTGAAGAAAGGACACTAACCAAGGAGTTAGGCTGCATTTTCCCCGTCCTATAGCAGCACCCTCCTTGTTGGGTATTTCATGAACCATGCAGGGATCCTGACACAATGACACAGCCAGCACAGCATGACTGCAACCCCTCCCCAATTACTGAGGGCTACCTGCCTGGCCTCAGCATCTCCTAACTAAACCTATCTTACATCAAGAGTGCCTCATCCTTCAGACATCCTCTCCCTGATGATGCAGCCTCATTGCCTGTGATGGGTTGGTGGAGGCTCTGGAATTTCCAGTTCTCGTAACTCCTGCCACAACCAAGGTTACCTCTCACTATTGGCCCCATGCCAAACTTCAAGGTGCGTTGGAAAATGTAGCCTGTCAACACTATTTGCCTTTCAGCAATTTCTACCTGTCCTGCAGTGTATTATAGTATCACCAGACTGTTACAGCCAATAATAAATCATTTGGTCGGTCATGTCAGTGGCTGGCTCTATACAAGACAGATTCAACTGGTCCCATGACTCTGCTTTTCCCTCCTAGCCTTGCAAATCTTCTCTCTTCAGGTAATTGTCCAATACTCTTAAAACCACAACTGAATCTGCCTCCTTGCTCACAGGCAGCACTTTCCAGATCCCAACCACTCGTTACCTCAGAAGGCTTTTCTTCCTCTCATTGCTTTTGCCATTCAACATTTTCTCTACTTATTGCAGATTTTCAGCACCTGCATTATTTTCCTTAGAGAAAGGAGTTTAGATTGCTCAATGTGACTTTGATGAATGCAAGGAAGAGACTCAGAGATAGAGTTTGCACAAGTCCTAGATCTTCAACTCTTTTTCAGATATGTGAAGCATTTTCTGGATGTTTTTGTATAAGAATAGTGTTCAATTAGCACCGAGCAATGGAGACCAGAAGATCCAAGGGTTGATGCTTAGTCTGTGTTGAATTAATTGATTTAAGCACATGCATTTATTGCCTTTCAATCATTGTGTATGACATAGAGTATGGTTTCTGCTCCTCATTGTTATCTGATGAAGAGTAAAACTAGAAATAAAACTGACAATGCTACATTGGTTTGTCGAAACAGCTTGTTGCCATTCATCACTAAATAAGAGTTTCTTCAGCAAAGTACCAGTAAGTGGCTACTGCTTGGAAATTATCTCTAAGCAAGAGTCTGCACTTTCTGAAGAGAACCTAAATGAACTATTGGTATTATATTTATTCATTCATAGAATGTGGGTGGAGCTGGCTAGACCAGCATTTGCTGCCCAGTGATAATCGCCTTTGAGAAAGAGATGAGGAGCCACCTTCTTGAATGCTACAATCCATGTTATGTAGGAACACCCAGAATGCTGTTGGACAGCTCCAGGATCTTGACCCAGGGACAATGAAGGAACAGTGATGTGCTTCCAATTCAGAGGTTCTGTGTCAAGTGGTTGTGTTCTGTCACTCAGGCGTAGAGGTCACTAGTTTAAAATGGTCTGCCATAGGATCTATGATGAATTGCTGCAGTGAATCTTACAGATAGGCTACATGGTATTGAATGGGGAGGTGGTGGCACTGACGTACTATCACAGGGCTACCAATCTTGACTACTCCAGAGAGCCAGCTTCGAATCCCAACAAAGCAGATGGTGAAATTTTAATTAAAATACAAAACTATCAAGAATTAATTCTAATGGTGGCCCTGTATATAGTGATTATCATAAAAATAATCCTTTGGTTCATGAAAATCCTTTAGGGAAGGTAATCTGCCATCCCTACCTGATTTGGACTACATTTGAATCCAAACCTACAGCAAGGGGACTGCTTCCTAACTGATGTCTGACATAGCTTAGTAGGTCACTTAACAATTGCCAAAAAAAGTCTCAGAAAAGCAATGAAACCGCATGGGCCACCTGGCTTTAACCTAGGCACTAAAAACAACAATGGCCATCTCAGCCCTATCAAACCTGCAAAGCCTCCTTAGTAACACCTGGGAGCTAGTGCCAAAATTGAGAGAGCTACTCACAGACTAGTCAAGCACCAGCTTGGCATGACTGTCTTCCCAGAATCATACCTTAGAAACTATTTCCCAGACAACACCACTGCCATCCCTGGATATACCCTGTCCCACCACCATGGCAGTCCAGGCAGAGGGAGTAGCATACTGGTATACAATTGGGAAAGAGTGCCTCAGGAGTCCTCAACATTGACCTCATACAGTCTCATTGCATCAGGTCAAACATGGGCAAGGAAGCTTCATGCTGATTACCACATAACATCCTCCCTCGGCTGATGAATCGCACTTGGAGGAAGCATAAGGATGCAGAATGTATTCTGGCTGGGGCTTTCAATGTCCAGTGCCAAATGTGACACAACAGTTTCATTACAAATCGAGCTGATCAGATCCTAAAAGACAGAACTGCTAGACTGGGTCGGCAGCAGGCTGTTAGGGAACCAACAAAAGGGAAATGTATTCTTGATCCTATCCTCACCAATCTGCTTCCTGCAGATGTATCTGTCCATGACGGTATCAGTAAGAGTGACCACTGCATAGTCTTTGTAGGGACAATGTCCTGTCTTCACAATGATACTCTCCATTGTGTTGTGTGGCACCATCACCATGCTAAATGGGATAGACTTCAAACAGATCTAGCAACTCAAAACCTGGCATCCATGAGGAGCTATCAACAGCAGCAGAATTGTACTCCAACACAGTCTGTAACCTTGTGGCCTGGCATGTCCCCCATTCAACCATTACCATCAAGCCAGGGGATCAACACTGGTTCAATGCAGAATGCAAGAGGAAAAGCAGAAGCAGCACCAGGAGAAGTGCAGAATGAGGTGGCAACCTGGTGAAGCTACAAAAAAGGACTATATGCATGCCAAATAGCATAACCAGCAAGTGATAGAAGGAGCAAAGAGAACCCACAACCATTCGATCAGATCTAGGCTCTGCATTCCTGTCCCATTCAGTCATGAGTACTGGTGGAGAATTAAACAACTCACTGGAGGAGCAGACTCCACAAATATCCCTATCCACATTAATGGATGAGCCCAGCATGTCAATGCAAAAGATAAGGGTGAAGCATTTGTAACAATCGTCAGCCAGAACTGTCAAGTGGATAAACCATCTTGACCTTCTCCAGAGGTTCCCAGCATAACAGGTACCAGTCTTCAATCAATTTGATCCACTCCACGTGAAATCAAGAAACAGTTGAAGACATTGGATACTGCAAAGGCTGCAAGCCCTGACAATATTCAGTAATACTACTGAAGACTTGTGTTCCAGAACTTGCTACATACCTAACCAAGCTGCTCCTGGAAAATTGATCAGGTATGCCCAGTACACAAAAAGCAAGACAAACCTAACCCCGCCAATTACTACCCCATCAGTCCACTCTGTCAGTGCTATCAAGCAGCATTGCTTGGTAGGAACCTGCTCACTGACACTCGTTTAGAGTTCCAGCAGGACCACAGTGACCCTGACCTCACGACAGCTTTGGTCCAAACATGGAGAAAAGAGCTGATCCCAGGTCATGCAGCGAGATTGACTACCCTCGATGTTAAGGCAGCATTTGACTATCTGTGGCATAAAGAAGCCCAAGCAAAACAGGAATCAATGCAGATCTTGGGGGAAACTCTCTACTGGATGGAGTCATACCAAGCACAAAGGAAGATGGCTGTGTTAATAAGAAGTCAGTCATCTCAGCTCCAGGACACCTCTGTAACAGTTCTGCAGAGTAGATATTTTCCTTAATCAACCTGTTCAAAGATACTATTACACACCTCTGGAGCACGTGGGGTTTGAACCCAGGTCTCCTGGTTACAGTGCAGCACGGTGGCACAGTGGTTAGCACTGCTGCCTCACAGAGCCAGAGATCCGGGTTCAATTCCCGCTTCAGGCAACTGACTGTGTGGAGTTTGCACATTCTCCCCGTGTCTGCGTGGGTTTCCTCCGGGTGCTCCAGTTTCCTCCCACAGTCCAAAAATGTGCAGGTTAGGTGAATTGATCATGCTAAATTGCCTGTAGTGTTAGGTGAAGGGGTAAATGTAGGGGAATGTGTCTGGGTGGGTTGCTCTTCGGAGGGTCGGTGTGGGCTTGTTGGGCCGAAGGGCCTGTTTCCACACTGTAAGTAATCAAATCAAAGTAATCTAATCAAATCAAAGAGGTAGGGATAGGTACTATGATTGCACCACAAGAGACCTTGTTCCACAGGGTAGTGTCCTAAACCCAACTATCTTCAGCTATTTTATTAATGGCCTTTCCTTCATCTTAAAGATCAGAAGTGGAAATGGTCACTGCTGATAGCAAAATGTTCAACACCATTTGCAACTCCTTAGAGACAAATAACCTATGTCCAAAAGCAACAAGACTTTAGACAATAACCAGCCTTGGACTGACAAGTAGCAAGTCATAAATGTGTCAGTCAAATGCCAGGCAATGACTACCTCCAACAAGAGAAGGTCTAACCGTCACCTCTTGACATTTGATTCCACTACTATCACAGATAATATCAACATCCTTGCATTATCATTGACCAGAAACTGAACTCGGATAATCGTATATAAACTGTGATTACATGGGCAGGTCAGAGGCCTGGAATACTGCTGCCTTAACTCACCTCCTGATTCCAAAGCCTGTTCACCACCTACAATATCCAGGTCAGGAGGGTGATAGAATACTGCCCACTTGTCTAGAAAGGTGCAGCTCCCACAAGACACAAGAAGCTTCCAGAACAAAGCAGTCCACATGATTGGTACCATGTCCACAAACATCTACTCCCTCCACCAGATAGTAACATGCCAGCTACAAGATTCAAAGAAAAAAATCACCAAGGCTCCTTAAACAGCACCTTCCAAACCCACAATCACTACCATCTCGAAAGGATTGGGTCAGCTGATACATGGGAACACTACCTGTAAGTTCCCCTCCAAGTCACTCATCATTCTGACTTGTAAATATACTACCACTTCTTCAGTGTTACTGGCTCAAAGTCATGGACCTCCATTCTTAACAGCATTTTGGGTATTTCTACACCAAACAGACTGCAGCTTTTCAGGAAATCAATTCACAAACACCATTACAAGGGCAAATAAGGATTACCAATCAGTTCTGGCCCAGCCAAAGCTCACATCCCTTGAATAGATTTTAAAATGATTTTTAATTATTTTGGATTTGTACTCATTCAAGAGAATGAAGCATTATACAGCACCTTCCTGACTTGTGCCTTCTAGATGGTTAACAGGCTTTGGGGAGTTCGGTGGTGAGCAAACTGTTTTTGTAGCCACAGTATTTATAGGATTAGTTCAATAAAGCACCTGGACATTGATAACATGGAGTGCTAATAATGCTATTGGGAAGGGGAGGTTGTTTTATACTACCACTTGTTGGAGATGGTCAATACCTGACATATAAGATTGTAGGATACAGAAATGCACATAACTAATACATGAAAATGAGGAACAGTGACAGAAGGAGAAAGTGAGGACTGCAGATGCTGGAGATCAGAGTCGAGAGTGTAATACTGGAAAAGCACAGCAGGCCAGGCAGCATCCAAGGAGCAGGAGAATCAATGTTTCAGGCAGAAGCCCGAAATTCCTGATGAAGGGCTTATGCCCGAAATGTTGATTCTCCTGCTCCTTGAATATTGCCTGACCTTCTGTGCTTTTCCAGCACTACACTCTCAACAGTGAAAGAAGAGCTGGTATAACACAGGATTAGTGAATGAAAATTAGTGTAGTCAAAGAGAACAGGCCATTCCATTTCTCTTTTTGGCAAATGCAATAGTGTTGTGATAAACTCGCTCAAATTCTGCATAGATTTTAATTTAAACATTGTAATTCACATCAAATTACGTCCCACGTTGTTAGTACAAGCATCCAATATGGGGCTTTGTTCCGATCATCCAAACCAAATGTTGGAGACTACAGTTGCAATTAGTGGTCACAGTGAGCTGCCAAAATGAACAGGAATAAAAAAAAATCAATTATGTTGCAATTATTTGGACCTCTATAATATGGGTTCTGCTGGAATGATAACTGCTCATACCAAATAACTAACCAGTCTCTCATTTTTGCATGGTGAGCCAAACACATCCATTGTAGTTATCTTAATAACTAATCAGAATAACTTAAAATGATCACACATGGCATAATTGTTCAGTTTTTAGTGGAAGCAATGCACTGTTTCCTTCAAGAGCAAAGCATTTGGTGATGGGCAATTTATCCTATACCTATTTTCATTAATACATTGTCACACACGGAAACAGGCACACATCGAACAGAAGAACAATGCCAAAAAATATGATACTTTTCACTGATATTCTGTCCATCAGCTGGAATTTGAACTTTCAAGTCTCAGCTTCATACTAACTGCAAGTAAAGTGAAATATTACAACTGTGCCAACATATTTCTGAGTCCCAGACCTGTAATGACTATGAAGAAACAAACATATGGTTAAGGAGCAGGAGTAGGCCAGATCACTGACCCCCATCTCTATTTTCCTGTCTACTCCCAAATTGCTTTAGCTCCTTTGTCAATCAATAATCTATCTAACTCAGCCTCAAATGCTACACAGAAAAATCTCTGCTCTGTAGTGGTGGGATTTGAAAAGCAAACTAGAAATAATTTTATGGTCCTGTGTTTTCAATACTTGTTTAACCTGCATCTACTGACTCCAATTTATGTTGGGTGCCATGTGAGGTGTTTTTGAAGAGGTTTGTCTCTTTATAAGAAACTGAGTTGAAGTTATATCCTGGAAGTTATATCCTGTCAGCAGCTGCAGGGTTGACAGCTCTCTACCTCATTTCTCTTTACTTGAAGGAGTTATGGATAACTTGACTAGTGATGTTTACCATTGAAGACTACAACCTCAACAATTGTAAGAAATGAAACGGGATCGTTCTGCAGCTGGAGCGATGTCATTGTCAGGAATTTCCTAAGGATTTCAAGTCATCCTGGCATAAGTAATATACACAATTAAACCAGAATGACAGAGTTCCAGAAAAGTGGTTGCTGGCATGGCTTTAATGACACTGCGAAAGGAAGAGGCTGCAGCCACATATTGCGAACATTTCTTAGTCAGCGCCAAAACATCTGCTTGCTGAATGAAGATGAAAGTCTTTGCAAAAGCTGGGCTTTGTCTGCCAATGAAAGCAGGATTATATACTGACCACACATATACTTCCTGGGGCCCAACTCAAAAAGAAAGGTCAGTAAATTTTAGCATGGGTTTGATGGACACTGTACAAAGAGGCATAAATGCAGTGACTTTCAAAACTGCATTTGTGATAAGGGTTTGGATTTTCACACAGCTGGAGCAACTTTGGGGCTACTTAAAATGGTGAGTGAGACCTGGTTCTGGAATTCCCATCACAATTTTCCTGGGTCCCCAAATGTTCACTGTTGCAAGATAAGGGTGATGCACACTCTCATTCCTGTCCGATTCCATTAGAGGAGTTGACTGGGCATCTCCTAGACCCACAAAGTTTGTTGAATTTGGGCAAACGTTTGGATTAGGTGATTCATAGCTCTTCAGTGGAGTTGTGAAGAATAGCCTGAGTATGGGAACCTTTTGTAAATTAAGATCTTACTGATCATCCCATTCCTCCTCCATTCCAACTCAATTAAGGTTCATGACCTCTACAATTCCTATGGCACCATACAGCCCCATGTCAATAAATGCTTCCCACTTATCCACATCATACCCTCCAACCTAATACATGCCAATCTTCCAATTCCCATTAGGCTCATACAGACTACATGCAGAAACAATGGTAAAATGGCATGTGTGGAACTGCTAAAAAAAAATCCTATCCACAAATCTTTTCTCAAAAACAATCTCAAAAACAACATCCCTATAAAATGTAGATTTTAGACAGCCCATTTAAGTATCAATAGCAGAGGATTCAAATCAACCACTTCACATCTCTTATGCATTTGAGCATCGAGACATCAGCAAAAACAATCAACTTAATTGATCAACAAAAGAATAACTTTTATAATCATGATGTCAATCAGGAATGCCAACACTTCTCTCCCAGAAGGGAAATCACATCTCAAGGCCCTTTTCTTCTGGAATGGATGTGCTGAGCTGGCAAGCTTCTTGACTCCCACTGCACTCCTCCGCCAGGAAAGTTCAGCCCCATGAGATGAACATGATAGAACCATAATACTGACCAAGTTCTCGGCACCTTTTACCTTTTTCATTTCCTTGCACCTGG
>NW_025212050.1:0-25000 GCF_004010195.1 Chiloscyllium plagiosum
TGTCCAGACCTCTGACTGATATCTGTGCAGCTCCCTGACTGACCTAATAGTAATCTAACTCAACTGGTTACTCTGGACCTGTAGCCTTGACTATTTCCCACTCCGCAGACTGTAAGGATACACAGTCACTGACCTTGATCACCCCAAATGGCTGACTGACCATGCCTGAACTCTTGGACTGAAAACAGCCAGTCCTTGACTGGCTGTAATAGAATCTCTTGACTGATGACAATTCCCTTGGACTCCTCTGAGGATTATTCCTCTTAAACTTGAAAAGGTGGCCATTTGGATGAAGTACATGTAGTATGTTTGCTGTGTAAGCTTCTGGTGTATGGTGTGGATGTGACAATGATGTCACACAGTGACATGTCCACCCTTTAACTGATCATTGCTGACAACCATAATAAGCTGCCCGGCTTTGTGTATGCGCTAAAAGGCAAGACAAGTCAGAGATGCTGCGAGCATCCAAGTGGCTGTAACGTGAGCGAGTGCCAAAAGAGTAAACTAAAAGCCTTGTGATGCATCCAGCTCCAATGCACGGGATGCATGGCTGTCCCAGTGCACAAAGTGCCTGGTAGCAGCATTACAATGAAAGTTGTGAACTACAGACATAAATTGTATTCTAAATGAGTCAGAGACGATGTGGTGCAGCTGGCGTACATCCAATGTCAACCTCCTTGGATGAAGAATGCAGATGGTAGCTACCCATGGCATGTGCCCTGACTTGGTATATTGGGTGTAAGAGCAGAAAATTGTATATAAATGATATACAATTAGATAATAATGAGACATTCAAACATCCAAGTCAGCCTCTTGTCACTCATTAGAGAGATTCTCATCTTCCTGTTAAAATCGTGGATGGAAAATCAAACTTCTTTCTCTCAGGGACGTCAAGATTTTAATTTTTCAGTTGGTGCTGCATTTACGTACTGATTTGCCATTGCCCATGTTGTTCAGGGGCTGGGATGGTTCTGCCCTGTGGTCAGAATGAGATGTTAAACTTAGGCAATGAAGGATTTTGCACAATTTTCCTCCCCAAGAGCAGCTGAGAATGGAAAATAATTAAGCAAGTCAGCCCCAGAGAGATACTTGCGCCCTTCTCACCACTACATACTTGTTGAAAAGGTTCATTAAGTCTTCCCTTACTCACTCGCAGTCAAAGCCCTCAAATAGTTAATTATTTCACATTTAAGAGCCTCAACCTGTCAATCTTTCACTTCCCCAATGATTTATCTTTCCAAGTGAAATGAAAATTAGCTCGTTGCTTGAATGGGCAACCTGCCTGCCATGTTGGGAGGTGATTTACATTTACCCTAGTCTGGGGAAAATATTTGCACAGAAGCTAATAAAAGTTACCTTCCCTCACCTTGGCTTCAACACCACCCCTGACCCCTTCCTCCATTGACCCTTACAACCATGAGGGAAAAAGAAAGACTTCCCTTTGTTAGGTGTTGGATCCTCCTGAAGAGTAGGCCTCAACCTGCAAACGTTAGGATCCAGAAGCTGCTAACCTCTGATTGGCTGGCACTTTCTGATGAGCCAAGACCCTAATATTATGGCTTGCCAATCTCAGCTCAAACCAAATGGTATACAATTTGCCAAACTTTCTTGACAGTGGGTGTAGCGAGTCAGTCAACACTTAAAATGCCCACACACCCACAGTTAGTCTGAGACAAGCAAACTCTTGGCTTCTATTTCCTACTACCACTGTCTTTTTACCCCTAAGCTGCTGCTGCTGTTTATTTTCCATTAGAGTATATTTGTATAAAACTTAAGAGCAAACTTAATGTTAAGATGTTATCATATTGTTGATTTAGAAATAAAAATATGCTCCTTGAGCAAAGAGTGAAAAAGTGAGCAGCACACATTTCTTGAGTGTGAGAGTAATATTTCAGAATTACAAGCTTCAAACGGTAAACCAAAGTGTTGAAATATTGCATTATTTGAAACTGTGAGCAAAAGAACGTATAATTTGAAGCACTTTGGTTGTTTTGTTAATCCATGGCTTTTCGTTGTATTTAGAGGTTGGTGATGCAGTTATGCTGGATAAAGTATTTTTCCAGATCTTAGGGAGTTACAGAGGGACCACTCATTGCTACAACACTCAGAAGATTTCTAATTAGTAACAGTTTTCAAAGTGGTAACATGGAATAATAATATTTGGAAAAAATAATAGTGACGTTACGACTGATACTATGTTAGATACTCTCGGCTTCATCCACAAAGCCTTAGGGCAGCTTTAGTTTATAGTGTGAACATTAAAACACTAAAAGATCAAGCTTGTAGCTCTTGCAAAGTGCAAGTTTGTGTAGCTGCCTTCTTTCCTATTTTTCAGAACTTCCTCCCCCACACCTACTAATCTACTATTGAAAGGGTGCAAGGGTAACCTGCTCCAAAAACTCCTGTCAGAGCTAATGATGCAGAGCATGGCATGGAGTGATTTACCCTCTCTTTCAACATCTGTCTCCACCAAAGTTGATGCACCCTTTTTGCACCTCCAGTTACTAAAACGTGACAGCCACATCCACTGCCTCACCCTTTGACCCCCTTCAGCCACTAGAATTCCCAATCCCTCTCCAAACAGAAAGCCTGATTTAAGTCAGGGCGGCATCTTCCTTCTTCTCTGCATGTGTGAGACCTGAACAGCGACCACTACTTGTCTCTGACACTGCTGGGACTGCAAGAGCTGCCAGCCAACCTGATTCACCATCAGATCTTCAGGGTGTTCATTTCTGCCCCTGAGGGGTGGTAGTCCCACTCTAAGCTCATTAAGGGTACCCTCATTGCAGGCTGCTGACTCACTTTTTGACTGGGTTGAAGTGAGGACAATATCCCCAGTAGAATTCATCCCTTGCTGTCTCCTCTTGGATAAAGTTAGAAATTACACAACACCAGGTTATGGTTTAATTGGACGCTCCAGCTTTCAGAGCGCTGCTCCTTCAGATGGAACAGTGCTCCGAAGGCTGGTGCTTCCAATTAAACCTGTCACACTATTAACCTAGTGCTGTAAGATTTTTAACTTTGTACACTCCAGTCCAACACCAGCATCTTCAAATCAGGACTACGATCGACTCTTCTTGGATAGACTGAGATGGATCATCATCTGTATGAAAATAACGTAAAGTCCATCCGCACAGAAGTTTGACATCTTAAATTAAACTAATATTATTTAGTTGAGACTTATCAAAACGACGACATTTTAATCCTGTTATTGCTTACTGCAATCTCTTTAATAAAATCAACTTTTAATAACATCAGTGTGGCTAATCAGAATGGCCCAACAATTCACTTATTTCTGAAGCACTGAATATTTAATTAAAAATATTCCAGCAATATTCATTATCAGCAAACATTTTATAGAGACCAAATCGCATGGAACTACTTAAATCATGGACATTATTAAACACTGATTTAAAGTGATTGCAGTAGGCAAACATAGGATTTTTCAATATTAAACATGTCTACTTCTAATCAGTGAACCAAGCTGAATAATGCTAGTGATATCTTAGAAAACATGATGCTTTGAGGCAACTTTACAATATGATGAAGCTCAATTGCAAGTAACATTAAAATAAATTAGTTAGTCCTCCTGTGCAATGGCCCATACCAAAAGATTAAGAATTGATTAAGAAACCATTCATCTCACACATTTAAAAAAAGATTTATATTCTTACATGCATTCCCTGCTGAATCATAACGATGTCTGAACTGGACGTCAGCAGAGAGAGCTTGAGATGCTAATCGGGCTTGCTTCTCCTTTTCCAACTCTTCCTTCAGGATCAGCTTCCCAAGGCCTGACTGGATCTGGACAATTACAAAAACAAATTCCAAAAATAAACGAACCAGAATCTCTGAACAGCATGTAGCTTCAGTAAGTAGGAGTTATTGTGCTGAATTTAGCTAAACATTGCTTGGGTTTTCCCTGTGGACTATATTCCTTTTTGAACGTAGTTTACTTTGAACTGCTTCAAAGGTAAGAGTACAAACAGAAGCAGTGGTATGTTTTGGGCAGGAATACAAGACAAACAATTCTATTTTGATTAAGAATTCATTTCCTTTACATTAACCCAAGCAATACTAAAGGAAAATATTAGCAACTGTTGATGGCAACCTGAGTAAAGTGACCTGCCTTGTTAGATTCTCAGTTATATAGGGGGGAAATCCTTAAATTGAAAGGAAGAAACTCAAAGCTTTGCATTTATTTATGACCTTGTGTTTGTCACATCCTCAGGACATCCTAAAACACTTTACAGACAAATAATTACATTGGAAATGTAACAATTGTCATAATGTAGGAATCATGACAACCAATTTGCTCAGAATGTTCACAAACAGCAATGCAACAAATAACCAAATCATCAATGTTAGGTATTGGCTGAAGATAAATGAAGACCAAGGCACCCAGGGAACTTGCCAGCTCATCTTTGAACAATGCCAAAGGATCTTTAATCTCCCCCTAAGAGGAATGACAGTGCTTTGAGAAATGCTAGGGTTTACTAGTACAGTTGCATGAAAGGTGTCAGAAAGGTGGTGCAAAACTATTGAACCAAACCAGAGGAAGGGGGCAATGGTACTGACAGCAGATTGTTTAACGAAAAATAGTTAAGTTAAAAAAGTGCACAAGTACATACAAATTGGAAAATATCTTTCAACGGGATTAATGGACGATATCTGACCAATTGAGAGTTGGCTGAATGTCTCAGCCTGCTTTTTATATCAGCTTAACACCAAGGGCTAGACACATAGAACAAACACTCAAGAACACATACTAATTATTAACACATAACCAGACACAAAGATCAGAATGGTTCTTATAGACTATCATTGGTTATTTCTTTAACCTCATCAATTTATAAATGGTAAAATTTGAGCCTAAAAATGCCAATCCTTCAATAGTACATTCTAACTGCTCCTAGATACCACAGGTCAGTCATACTTTGCTGAGTTGCTCCTCCTGGAGTTGTCGACGTCTGAGCTTTTCCTCATCCTCCTCTTCTCGTTCACTCCCCCGCCTCCTATCTGCTCCTGGTAATGACAAAATACAACTTCTGAAAATTGTGACAATGTATATTGGCAGAGGTATACATGGTTTGTGTCGCTTTAAAATCAAAGAGGGTGGATGCCTGCAATCAGCTTGATGGCCCAGCTCCAACAGAGAGGGCTTTGTGAATTGGATTTTAGACAGGAATGAGTTCATGGGATTTTAATAACTTTCTCTCCTCAAAAGATTTATGGGCAGTGATTTTTTTGGCTGTTGCATTAATCAGGTGATTTGCCGGGCATTGTGGTCATATCATCCAATCATGACTATATCCATGAAAGGCAGTTGGATCTCAAATGTGTGAAATGGGCTCTCAGTGGCAGTAAGTGAGTTAGATTAGGCATAAAGAAGGCGAACACAGATTCTGCCAACACACCAAAGTACTTTTGAAGAACCAGAGCAGCAGGAAACTTCCTCTTGGTGTTGTAATAGTAACAAGAAAATAAAATAATTCAGCCCATGTTAGCAACTTTAAGGATCCCTGGTTAGGCTACTCTGTGCCAAGGACAAATGAACAGGTTATGTACACCAGATTATTCTTGAAGGCTGATACAAAGTCCTATACTGTACAACCACACTTGAAATAACCACCATATTCTCCCAACTGATCTAGGCAAGAGTGCTAGCTACCAATCAATTACATTTTGCTCGCCTTGGCCAACCAATGGGTTATAACGTGTTTGCCAACTGCCCATTTTCCAGCATAAGTGGAGCAGTAAGCAGACGAAAATCACACGTGCAGTGCTCATAATTTACGAGAGAATCCCCTTTATGATCAAAAATGTACTAAATCTAAACATACCTGAATCATCTTGGGTTCTCCTTACTCCTTCAGGCCTTCAAAGTTGGGTGCAAAGGTCAACAGGAATCTTACCCTCACCAAAAAAATACCGGAGTGCATTATTTAGTGGCATGTGCAGTAGAGTAATGGCCAAGAGATTTGTGAGAATTTGTAATGAACTCAACATGACATCTTTCACTGTTTTGAATTACTGCTGCTGTACGGGGCTGTAAGGATGAGTAAAATACAAACTTCTGAGGTGTGTAAAGTAGCAGTGAGTAACATTGCTGGTGCCCATTGACAAAACAGTTAGTCAGTCAAGATAGTGAAAAGGTGAAAAAAAATGTTTAGTTCTCAAGTTTAGACCTGGAAACAGTTCAAAAGGCTGCGTGGCAGAAAACTATCCTTTTCCTATCATTGTTTTTCAGCACAAACCTGAATCTAAAACAGAATTATTTTATCCTGTACTAGAGGCTCAGCAAAGAGTTTGAGCCAAGATGAAACAAGGCTTGTGTTTTATTTAAACTTCTTTCTTTCCAAAAACATTAATCAGCTGGAGAGACATTGCTATTATATATTATGAAGGAAATCAGTGCTCTGAATGAAGTTTGGAAGACCTGTTCATGCCTTCTCCACCCCAATCCCAAAAAAGAAAATAAAGTGCATTTATGCATGAAATACTATATTAGCTCACTTTACTGGCACCAGATACACTCACAGTGATGCTGCTGTACGGAAACAGTGAACCAGATTGCTGAAGACATGTGGGGAAATGATCCTTTGTGAACAGTATACTTTCTGGCAGACCAATTTCAGAGATATTAACTAAAATTCCAGAATCTGTGAATCCATCCACAGTGCACAGCATCAGTAACTGAAACCTTCTACATTGGTAATCAGAAAACTGGAATACTTCTGCAAGATCTATTTGAGACAGCATGCCTGATGTGACTTCCAACAAATTATACCGAGGAAGAAGACATACCTAAAGACACGAGAGGAAGAAAAGCTGGTCCTAAAACATATAACTAAAGGGGCATTATTTGCACAAAGAAATATTTTCAAAACATCTTGTTTTCTCATAATTGCAGTGTTAGGTCGGAATAACATAATGTCATAATCAACATGACATTAGATACAAATGAAACATTCAAATGTAAATTAGGTTATTCATATATAAATGGAAAACAGATCTGTTGCAAGTTATTTTTTGAAGATTGCTTTGTTAAAGGTGTTTAAAGGAAGGATTGACAGCAAGATTACACGCTGCAATGCTTCCAGATCTCAGTAACATACTTTCCATTTTCTGTATCAGTGCTTCAGGGACAGCTGTTGTGCCAACATAAACAGTCAAAAGCTCCATAGGTAGCACCTTCCAAATTCACCACCAGAAGGTCAAGGGCAGCAGATACATGGAAATAATACCACTGAAAGTTTCTCTCCAAGCCATTCACCAACTTAACTTGGAAGTATATCACTGTTCCCTCAGTATCACTGGGTCAATATCTTGGAGCTCCCCTCCTAATAGCACTGTTGGTGTACCAACACCACATGGATTTTGTGGTTCAAGACGGCAGCTCAACACCACCATCAGAAGGGCAAGTAGGGATGTGCAATATATGTTTGCCCAGCCAGAAAAACCCACATTCTCTGAACGAACCAAAAGTAAAATGCTATCCTCAAAGTGCCCTTACACCTTTTGGATTTAAATTCAACAAAGTATCTCTCCCAGTTACTCTGCACAAATGGATTTCAGAGTATGGTTATTTAATCTCATAACTACCATTGTAATGTGAACAACTTAATTTCAGTGATACATGGCCAATATAAGTATATAGATTTTTAAAAATAAAATCACTGCCTGCATACCTCTGGCATATCATTCCAGCAAAATTACAGCAGATGAAACGTTGATTGTCATTCAAGGGAAATATGTTGGTGTTGGAAGGCTGCTTGAGATGACCTCACTGACTTGATGAGAGAACTGATAGTGTTTTGCCAATGGAGTAACAAACAATGACATGCTGCCATTCTCTGATTCACCTAGCAGTTACACTTTTTCATGAAGAACACTTCTGGCTATTTCTTGGGATGGACATCAATTTCAGCGATTCAGTCACAATATAAGCCACTAAAATAAGAATTTGCTCCACTGTGGAATTTATCTTCTTTCTGCAAAGCATGACTTGATGACATCTCAAAATGTATCAATGAAAATGCTGGTCACAACAAAAAATAAACTGCTTGTCAGTCATGGGAATTCAGATTTAGATTTTTTAGAGATTCAAAATGCACCTTTCTAAAGAATTATTAGCATCAATAAAAACATTAGAAATTTTAAACATTTAATATTTTAGTTTTGGCAAAGTTGTCCTGACAAACTTATTATGATAATATTAAGTTGTATTATGATCTGAGAACACAAATTTTTAAAAAATAATTAATGAACTCATTTGTCAGGCTTTTATCATACCTATGGTACCTGAACCTGGCCAGTAGTCAGCCTCCACCTCAGATGTTTGATCAGGATCTGGAGCCTGGGCAGCTGGGAACTTGGATGACTTGATGATCTCCACGCCTGTCTTGAGTTGTGCTGCCATTGCAGCTGCATCTAGAGTGGCAACCAGTGGGAACTCAGCACATGTTACTCTGTCTGAAATAGTCTGGGGTTTCCTATTAGCCTGCTGTAGGCTTTCAGTACCCTCCGCTAATCAGTACAGTATTAGTGAAATCTCCTTATCACAAATAAAAATCATATTCATCTGACATAAAATAAACATATTCAGTTTAGCAACTAAATAATCATGTTAAGTATTTTATAATGGGTTAGTCGTAACAGAAAGCATAACAAGTAATTAAGGAAAGAACTGGAGCTCATTTATAGGAGTCCTAATATTATAGGACTCAGCTTTCAGTGCATATGTGACTTATGTTAGATTTAAAATAAATTTCTAACACACTTGTCTCTCAACCTCAATATTCATTATAGTTAACATAATTTAAATATTTTAAAAAGTATTTCAAATTAATTATTAATTTATGTCGTAGGGTGTAGAAATTACATAAAATTTACTTAGAGCTCAATAATGATTACTTCAAGAGTGATAATAACTTTTATTTCTGGAATATTTACTAATCATGAGGTAAAGTTGAGGGAGTGGAGATTAGAAAATCAATATGACAGTGTTGCAACCCAATCTACAATTCAGTTCCTTTAAATACTGTACTTCATTGAGGCCTCAGGATCAATGAGCTTGTCTGTTGACTTAATTGTACTCATTTAATTTAATAAAACAAAACCTCTGAAAATACTACTTATATCTCATAACAACCTTTCAGCAGGCTGGCCCATTCATTTATTTGGACTAACATCATCTTAGTGTTGTCAGGTCCATCAACTCTGTTTTCTGAACTTTATATATGCCCAGTCCTGATAGTATTCTTCTCTATGTTCTCTAGATTCATAACTCTGCATTTGTTCTGTCTTCTCCCTGTTCATCTCCTTAAGATGTATGTATATTCACTAATCCCCTGCACTGCACTTACAACAATACTCCCAGAACATTCCTTGCAGACACTAACAGTCAATTTTCAAATGGCTTTGAGAGTTCTAGCTTAATAAATAAGCACCAGTATTGTTTATGATATAGATGTCCTACTGGTGATCACATCGACTGACATATGCCTCTGCAATCTGTCCTTGAATAACCTTGAAAACCATCTGTCCTTGTCTTGGACTTCTTGAAAACCTCTGATGAGATTTGGCACAGAACTAATCCAAACAGATTACTGCTTTGTGCCTTCAAGGGTATATTTATAACTACCTAATGTTGCTAGTTGTATAGTGCTAGCAGAGAATCTGATTTGTGAAGTGAAGATAAGGTTGTAATTTTGACTTTCTGATCATGTTCTCCTTGAGTCAGCTCATTGTTGAATTTGGATGTTTATCCTTTGGTTTTCTCTTAAATTACTCTATCAACGTTGCTCTTGGTGGCCTATTTCTTTATTTTTTTTTCCCAATAGCAGTGATGCTCTTTCCTATATTGCCACTTTGTTGAATTCAGGGCTAATTGGAATCTCCAATTCTAACTCAGTTTTTCCCAGGATCTCAAAATTAGAAACCTATAACTTTCTCAGCATTTCTTTCCAGATACAATTTTCTGACTTCATATTTCCCTTTATCATTGCTTGCTGACTTAACTCATCACTTTTTTTCATTTCTTAACCTGTACTATAGATATTACTTTCCAAACGTTTTTTAAGAAAAAGATCATCTCAGTCAATTTCAGAACTAACCAAAGATTAATGAGGAGCACTTCTCATCATGATATTGGTCAAGAGTTTCTTTGTTCACTCTAGTTGGGTGTGCAACACTGCTATATGATAGGCTTAGGGAGCTCACCTGGTCTTGTTCAGAGCAACTATTTTTCTTTAATTTAGTTCATGCTAATATTAAAAAAATGTTTTTGCTGCCTACTTAGAAACAGTCTGAATTTTGATCTGAAGGTTTGATAAACAGATGTCTATGTATAATTGCGAGTTTGGTTATCGCATTAACACTTAGTGAGGTAAGCACAAGGAGCAGATTTCCAATGCCAATCTCACTGCTGACTAGTGCCCCCTGGTGGTTCAGAAGAAACATTAGGAACATGTAATTTCTCCAGCTTTCAGCTCTGCGTTGCAGGCCTATTTCTGAGAATACTGGCTACTAAATGACAACCATTTATGATTTTATATATTTAAATATAACAATCAGATTTTGTGCATGTGGTGTTGCACAAAGCTCAAGCTCACAATAAACTGGTAAGAGTAAAAGGAGTACAGGCTTAGTATTTGTGGGGTGTGCTGGAGGGAAGCATATAATTCTGTAGAAGCATTCTCAATTGACCATGGTAATTTCAGAAGATCCTCAGAAAATTACAGTAATCGTGCTTATTTATCATGTTACTACATCATTTGAAGTTTATGATATTTCCAGATTACTCTATTAAGATCAAATTTGCTACTTTTATGTTCTGTTGCCAAATTTACTTCATTACAGTACAAATCAATCATGATTATGATACAGGTGCCCTTTCAAGGGAACACAGTCGCTGGGAAAACAGGGTGGTTCAAGGTGTAAAAACGAATTCCTGAAAAGTGAACACCACATCCAACAGTAGCGTGATTAATGGTTAGGTCATTGACATATCCTATGTTGCCCAACAGAATACAGGTACTAAATGGTAGTATATTTTGGGGAGAAAGGATTTTTATTGTGAAATAAGTTTTCCCACACTTTCAAAAATTCATTAATCCTTTGTTTCTAGTTGGAACCCACAGTCAAAGGTGGAATCTTTGTTTTGAAATGAGACAGAGGACCATTTCCAAGTTCCCAATGCTGACTGTTTATCAGGTCTGCCTGTTGATCTTACCAGAGGCCACTCTGATGAGCCCCATCCAGCTATGGGTAGTTATGAATGCTGGAGTCTGTGGGTGGCCAGAAGTCCTACCCAGAGAAGTGGACTATATCGATTTACGTGGGTGGATCGTGAAAGTCCCTCAAGATGGATGATTGCTCTTAAGACTTTGAAACAACTTTATTAAACTGCGTCCACAGACTTGCAGCTGTACCAATGGTCCTTTTCCTTTTTCTTTTTTAAAGATGAAATGCAAATTTTAAAATTGAATTGAAACTTAATTTGAATTTGAAATTGAAAAAGTGTGGTGAGTCTTCTGTTCAATTCTTCAAATTATGGGATTTGTTTAAAAATAAACGTTAGCAATGGAGACTTTATATTATTTATATTTCCAAATAATAAAGATTTGTCACCATTTACACCTAGCAGAAAAGAATAGTTAAAATTGGTTAGTTTATATTTTAAAAACCTCCAGGTTAAGGAAATTCACAAGCAGCATGACTTCAAACAGTACTTACACATTAATATGAGTAGAAAATCAAGGCAGGCACATATTAATGGAAGAGTGAAGCAGAATAATGTCATGAACAAAATAATGGAAAGCCTTATAAGAAAGTAACAAATGTACCTTGCAGCAACCTTTAAGCATGAAATAAATGGGTGGAAATAAGCATAGCGATCAATTCGAACTAAATATGAAAAACAGCTCTCATACGGTCATTTTGCTCAATGTTGAACTGAATATGAAATGGTGCAGTCAGTTAATATACTAAATTTGCATCTGGAGACTAAGACCAATATTGTAGGATGAGAATCACTTCCTCTACAGACTACAAGTTCTTGGTGAAAATGTTTTGGCAACCTCAACCTGGTTTCTTGTCAGTCTCCATGTATATCACAAACTATCCATAAACAATGCATATTTGGGCATAAATCTGGATGAAACTTTTCCACTCATTAATGAGACAATAAAATAGCAAGTCAATGGAAAAAAAGAAATCACTCGAGGATAGTCGAGTGCCATACTCAATACAAAATGGAAATTCTTTCCATTCTCTACCACTGGTAAAAAGCAAAAAGAAGAAAAATTTACTAAACCTCACCAAAAATATTTTACATTGAGTGCTCCATCCAGTCCATCATCATGTTGTCTATAGTGGCCTAACTTCAGTAGGGACTGAGTTTAACAAGGTTGCTGACTTCTCCACAATTGCCAACACCACTGAGAGAATAGCAGATTTGACTTCTGGGATATAATCTGATAACCATCCGACTATAAAGCAAATCACTTCCATTATCATTTTATTGAGCAGCTAACAAGGCAAAAGATTCTTAGCATTCACTAAGCTAATATCTCATCAAAAATACATCCAATTAGATATTTTAGCTTTCAACAATCATAAAAAAGATAGAAAAAGTACCATATTGCTTGTAGATCGGAGGCTTTCTATAGATATTAATCCCTTGGTCTGTGGAAAGAAAGTTACACAGTTTATTAATTAGGATACGATACCATTGAAAAATTAATCATTTCTGGTAATACCAAGCAAAGCTAATAGGTACAATGATCTAATACTGGTTTCAAAATAAATGATTGCAAATGTCAATGTGAAATGTTAGAGTGCAGAATAGGAATGCCAGCTATCTACTTCAGCAATCACACAGCAGGACAGAACTTGCGTAGGCATCAACACTGCAAACTACAAATGCTTTGATATATGAATAATCAAAACAATGGCAACAATTTATGATTGAGATTTTCACAGTTTACATCAAACTTTGTATAGTGCAAAGAGTTTCTGCTTCTAAAGTTTTTCATTTAAGTACATTGCTCAACTCACTTCATAACTTAAAATACTATTTATTGAGCACTGCCATTTCCCTGGTAGAGGCCAGAACAATTTAATTAAGAATGATAAACTATGCACTGCACTACAATTTCATGCCAGAGATTTATATGAATTTCTTTATCTTTAGGATTATCAACAAATGTTAAATTATGAAGAATATCAACATTGGAAACAGGATAGTAAGCTTGGTCAATTACCAAGACAGGTTCATTATAGCATTAGATATGGTTAATACAGTGATTGGCAGACTCAAATTGTCATTGTGCACTACAAGGCACTCACGGTAGCCTTTGCACAGCATCATGCAGGGTCATTAAAAAGCTGGGTGAAAGTGAGGACCGCAGATGCTGAAATTAGAGTCGAGTCTGTGGTGCTGGAAAAGCACAGCAAGTCAGGCAGCATCCAGGGAGCAGGAGAATCAACGTTTTGTGTAAAAGCCCATCATCAGGCTGGTCAGGGCTGGTGCAACTCTAGGCAGCAACAGTTTTGTAAAGTGGAGGCTCAGTATGTAACTGAGAACTGTCAGTACAGCACAGAGGAGGTTTTCTACACCACTGGACAGTCCAGTACAACATAACAAATTGTATAATTGGAGTGATATTACCAGGTCAATACATTAGCAGGCAGATTCAGCATGTCACTGGGGAGAGGTGAATGTGTTATCAGCAGCTATAGTGTCTTGGTGGAGTGAACTGCAAAGTTAGTTTTGATGAGGTTTAATTTTAACACTATTACATTAATCAACATCTTCATTATGAATAAATGTACAACTGACATTGCTTAGGAGTTTTAGAAGCTTGAGCAGATCACAGTCAACAAACTTAAAATCAAATGTCACAAATCTCACTTTTAAAGTTTTAATAGGGAGGAACTGAGATCGACAAGTCAGATGGTTTGGGATTGTCAATCTAAACTACATTTATTAAGAGCTGTCTCTCAAAATTAATCATGAGGGATGTACTTCAATAATAAACTGTTTGAAGCAGAATACTGAATTGCAGAACGTTAAAGCCTTATTGTTGTGGATATGACTTGTAAACATAAAACACGCAAATAACACAAAGTGCTGGGTAAGATCTAAAAGACCAACACAAGGTTCTTTCACATGGCTAATCCTTCTGGTTCGTCAACTCAGTGCAAGGATCTTTCAAGAGATTTGAAGTTGATTCGCAATTTGTAAGTTGTATCTTTTGTTGGGGAAATAATGATGTGTTGGGATAGGGAAGAAAATCCAAAGACTTCCATTTATGGACATTTTACTTCAATATTACCATCTCAAACAGCCTGTGTCTACGTCTGTACCATCATTTAATTATTTTAATTCAAATACTACCTCTGCTGCCTGCAGGTGAAAAATGTTTTGCTATCATATTGTTATATTCCACCAGAAGATAGCAGGATAATACATAAATTTCCTGAGATGGTCACCAGACCAGGTCCTTGTGGACTTCACTAGAGCAGTTTCTGAGAGATGGAAATTCAACACTAAAATACCAACAAATTATCCAGACTCACTATGTCACAGTGACTCTACTCCTGAAGTCTTTCACTTTTCTGGCTTTAGTCCTTGTTTGAGCTCACAGTTCCTTTCTTCAGCTCAGTAAGTTCTCAATGTTCTTACAAAAGAGTAACTTTCTTTAGAATGACGAAATCTGATTTAGCTAGTAAATATGGAACCTTTAAAGCCCCAAACACAACTCCCAATTTGTGCTTAGGTAGCTGATTGTATTGACATGTAGACAGTGGGAGCCTAGCCTGTGTTCAGGAGGCCAGCTGAATTAGGGAGGTGGCAATTCAAGTAAGTTTTGCTTTCCTGAATGCTACCCATGTTTTCCACTGGAACAAAGATTCCCAGTGTGACGTGAACATGTGGGATTTTATTTGCCTGTGATGCCTCAGGACCAAGCTCCAGCAACAATCATTGGTGAGAGCTATCATGAGATAATTGGAAAATTAGAAGAACTGAAAGCAAGATGTATCTAAGACACAATTTGTTTCAGCAAATAATAATCTGAGTAATATGAAAATAATTAGTATGGATAGTTTGTTGTTAATGTTGTGATTTTCTTTCAGTATGATGTAGATTATCAATTGGGTCTTATTTGACAAGTGGTCATGACAATATTCGTGACATATAATCAGAGTAAAAAGTGTGGTATTACACCAAAAGACTAACTTTGTTCATATTTTCAGTTTAACTCTTCAGATCAATTATATTTTGATGCACCATTGTAATTTCCCTTGCATTTCTAGTACTTGACTTGTAAAACAGTTTTTAATTAGCCTTCCTATTAATCATCATATAGCTTTCATCAGCTTCCTCTCCACGGGACTTGAAATGTTAACCCTGTTTTCACTTCACAGCTCTGCCAAGACCTGCTGAGTTTTTTCAGTAATGTCTGTTTTTGTTTGTTTAAGATCTCCAGGTTTTTATGTTTGTCCCAAAAGTGATTGTTTCTATGCATGCCTTGCAGTCTATGTAATTAAACATTGATTATAAATAATAGTCTTTTGGTCCCATATTTTCCATGTACACTTAAGGAACAGACCCAAAAGAGATCAGCACATATGTATAACAGTTAGACTATATTTAAATGCTGCCAATATGTCTTCATTCATGTGACTTAGAATGAAGATCCATGTAATTGTTTGGTATTTTTTGCTTTTCCTATAAACCTAATGCACTGTCACTGCAGATACAAATTGCTTTCAAATGCCTATTTTAATAGTGCAAACTGAGTTGACAGCTCCAGGACTACAGAGTGATTGAAGTATAAGCATTGAAAAGCTTCTGCCTGTGTAGTCCCTTAATTGTCTCACAGACATTGCTGCTTTTCATTTGCTCCATGCCGAACAGGTTCAGTAGCATACTGTCAGGTGAAATAAAAGTGGATGCAGGACAGAGATTAGGTTGTTGCTTTCTGTTATGTTCACAAATGGGCAGTCAGCCGAGGGATTACGGTTCATATACTAATATTTGCCACTGAACATTCATTGAAAACCATCAAAATCTTATCAAATTGATAGGTGTACAATACAAAACAAAGAACTGGATCTCTGTTCAAAAAAATACAATCTTTCAATTCCATTTTAGAAATCTTCAGACCAAATCATTTGAGCACAAATGCCAACAGACATTGACATGCTTTTTACATATGCCCGCACTGTGAAAGCATCAGGTGACAGTATGATCCACGTGTTCAAAAAAGTGTTAGTGAGTGCCTAAACAGATTTGCTGTGTACATATGAGCACAGATTAAAATGTACATCCAAAGAATCTGAGAGGAGAAATGGAAACAGAACATAGAGACACAGCTACGGCCTACACTGCAACATTGAAACTGACGTGATTTAACTCCTACCTGGAAGATGGAAATGTTTGGGGGCCTGAACATAAGATGGTGTTAGAGGCCTGCTCTCTGACCGACTAGGGAGAGGGGAGTTCCGCCCACTGGATGGCTCAGTGCCTCCAATAAGAAAAGTAAAAAAAATGAGAATGGGACAGAATTCTTTTATCATTTTATACAACAAAAATGGATGTTTGCATTAATAGACTAACTAAAATTAATCCAAAACCTTACAGATAGGTAGTGCAAATTACATTGTAATGGTGTGATAGTTTATGGACGAAATTTCAGTCATACTTATCAGATGCCCATTTCAAAAAATAACTTATAGCGAAACTGTAAGGTTTCATTTCTAATAAAATACATAAAAATCATTTTACTTGTACAACAATGAGCAGAAATAATTGAATACTGGATCATTTTATGTAATTTTATAATACCTTAATGTCCAATCTGACTATTTAAATATGAAATATCAAGGACAAAATGTATTATCATGCCAGCAGGTTAAATAAACTACATTTTATGTGCAATAATTGGAAAGTTTCCATCACTTGACTAAGCAGGGGTAATAATTTATAACTGGTGTATCTGTGTAGAATGTTATTCTTTTATTAATTCATCCTTATATATGCAACAATTTTGAAAGGGAATTTCTTCAAGATGATTCTCAATTGATCTGTATAAAACTGAGTAAACCTGGAAGCTATTAGTCACTATACATGAAATATTGCAAAGTCCAATATGAAAATCTGTATTTGAATTTTATTGTAAACTAACAAGTAAAACAGGTTGATTATAAACAACATAAACTATCACCTTTATTCCAAGCAAATTGAATGATTGAATTTTTAATAGTTTGTACCTTAATAAATCCATCTTATTCAATATATAAATAATCCTGAAATGTCATTTCAAATATCTAAATTAACGACAATTCTGAACCAAACAATTACCAAAGATGTACATTATTTACCATTAAAGGTTTCATTACAAAACAAATATTGCACAAACCCAAGCCCAAGCAGTAGATGCAACTCCAAACATACTAGTAGATGCATTGGCAATGCCTTCCTGGAATTAGATTGCTATATTTCTGTTTACTACTGACACCCAGCAATTATCTAGGAATGCCATCAGCAGAGGATGGTGTGATGGCTCTATTCACTGCTATTTTAGAGACTGTGATGCCAAAATGTGAGATCGCTAACAAATACTTGCATTAATTTTGTGTTTTTAAAACATTGAACATGCTGCTTCACAGAAGTGTTACCAAAGAAAGTCTGACACCAAGCCACCTGAAGTGGTACAAGGGCAGATGACCAAAAGTTTGGGCAAAGAAGTGAGCTTGAAAGAGCCTCAGAAAAGGAGAAGTGGAGACACAAAGAACTCTAGGGAGGAAATTCCAGAGGTTGGAGTCTAGGCAGCTGAAAGCGTAGTCACGAATGTTGAAATAACTCAGGAATGTGACCAGAACTGGAGCAGCATAGATATTGCAGAGGGTTTTTTTTAAGAAATAGAATCACAACAGTGTGGAAACAGGCCATTCAGCCCAATGAGTCCACACCAACCCTTTGAAAGGCATCCCACTTAGACTCACCGTCCTAACCTTTCTCTGCAACCCAGCATTTCCCATGGCTAATCCACCTAGCCTGCACATTATGGTCAATTTAGCATGGCTAATCCACCTAGCCTGCACATTTTCTGGACTGTTGGAGGAAACAGGAGCACCCGGGCAGAATGTGCAAACTCCATGTAGACAGTCACCCGAGTCTGGAACTGAACCCAGGATCCTACCACTGTGAGGCAGCAGTGCTAACCACTGAACCACTGTGCCATCCTGTTCTGGGCTGGAGAATGTTACTTAGCTCGGGAGGCACATAACCATGGAGGGACTTAAATGCAAAGATGAGAATTTTATAATATGAGCATTTCTGGACCAGGATATCAATGAGGATGAGAGCTTCAACAGCAGATGAATTAAATGTGCAGATGAGTAGAATATTAAAACATTCACTATTTTCACAATCTGTGGCACAGAATAAAATTACATGGCTTATGTGATCAAAACAGAATGTGATGACACTCCATGTTAAAGATATTATGCAATTGTGGCAAAACCATTTCAATAGAAATGCTTAGTCAGCATGCTTGACTTAAAGGAATCTCTAAGGATTGAAAGAAAAGCTTTCAAACCATGACACTAGCAAATGTTTTTTGCTTACAAGTGTTTGAAAGTATAACCATGGGCAATGACATACCTATGTAAAATGAAGGAGCTGCAACAATGTTGAAACAGACAGAGAAACAGGATTGAAAAATAAGAACATTGAAAGCATGCTATAATATAGGTAGTGAAGATAACATTTTCTGCTTCTTAAATATATTCTGTTAAATGACATAGAGAATGAGGGCTCACTGCATGCATTGAGTGATTTACTTCCTCCAGCAAAGTCTTTCCAATCTATTCCACTGAAAAAACTAGTCTGTCCTATAGAATGCATAATTGGCAATAGCATCCTTTTTTGGAATGCATAATGCACTAATATTGCACAATTATACAATAGGAAATTATAAAAATGTTAAGGAGCTAAAAATTAATTCAATATAATTGTCATCATGAGTCAATTGTCTGGCATCCTTATCATTCCTTCCTCTCAGATAACTACAGCTAGTTTGTCTACTCATCTTATCAGAGAGTCATATTGTTTACTACATAATCAAGCCAAGCAAAGATACTTTTACTGGGGCTTTATGTTCAAATCACTAATTATATTAGAATAGGCAATATGTTAAATATCACAGTGTAAGCTTTCCAGTCCAGAAATCCGTTGTTCAGAAACACCAGTGCCTGAAAACATTTTGCACAGAACCAAGCAACTCATGACATTATTTTAGTGCAATACTTTGGGAGTGGAACCCTGGGAAATGCAATGTGTGAATAAATAAAACAATTTTTATCACTGATTTACGATGTTTTATCACTATTTTATGCTTCAACTAAATAATTATATCTCTGGTGTTTTCAGGTTCACACTCTTGTGGTTAAGCATCCTAATGTTATTCCATGATATTAATCTGGATCTATAACTGAGAAATGACTTGGTCCCAAACATTCCAGACTAAAGAGGTTACGCTGTCTATGCTGTAGGCCATAATGATTCTAACATTCATGTACAAGAACAGAATACATTCAATAAAATTATTTATCACATTTCTGCTGCTATCAACAAGAAAATGCATTGAAGATACAAGAAAATTGTGTTTGCATTATGACAAGATCAAACTTCAGAATACAAAACTCCACCCAGTAAAGAACTAAAGGTTTCAACAATGTTTCTTCCACCCCCAAAACCAGTGTCAGAAGGAGAAAACTAGTAAAATACTTCTTAAAATTAAAAATCTGCAAGAAAAGCAAGTTTATGTTATATTGGATAGAAATTTAATAAAATAGTTGAAAAAAAAATTAAAAAGTAAAAAGCAAAAAGACTGAGGAAAAGAAGGATAGAACCAACTGAAATAAAGGTCCGATATTCTGTGGCCCCACACCATGAGACTTGATGCTATGATGGGTTCATCAGAAAATCACAGGCACATTGTCTCAATTGTTCTTTTCATTAAACATCTGCCATTTTTCAAAAAGCCACCTGCTGTTTTGGAAATACCAAAAAGATCTGCCTTAATGTTTAAATTCCATACATTGTGTTCAAAAATTCATTTTGAACACGTAGGCAGAATTTAATACTGTTTGCACATGGTTGGACCAGGCATCTGTAATGATAACTAATCCCCTGCCCACACCAATGAGAAAGCTCACTGCTTCAAGCACCATTCCAAGCACATGCCGGCTGCCCAGTGGGTTTTCATCCTCTCTGGTGCCATGTCAGGGAAGTCTCATGCTGCCTGAAGCTGCTGCCCAGAGGCTTTCAGCAGTCATCTCCTCTACCCTCATCCCCAAAAAGGAAGATAATTGGGTCAGTGGTACATTGAGGCCTTAAGTTTATAATTGAAGGCCATTAATCGATGGTCACCCATGGATGTTCCCACCACAAGGTGATTGCTGAGGTGGCAGCAAGGGGGCAGGTATCTGTTCAGTGCCATCCCTGCCCATATTTGTCCTGTCACTTACAGTGAAGGGACTATCCCACCCTATAGTTTAGTCTAATGGTGTTATCATGTGTTCCTGATATCTCAATATGTTACTGGGATTGTAAATGATAATGAAATGTGTTAAAAAATGCTTTTGAAATAATAGTTATTCATTTATAAAATTACTTGCTACAGCCCAATAAATGTGTCAATCCTCCAGATCCTTAAACATTGTGCAATTGACAGAACAGGTTAGAGAGCCAGAGCTGTAGGTCAAGCATTGTTTCCCCTGGTGCCTGATATTCTGATAAATAACTGAGTTCTCAGCCAAGCCTCACTATACAATCCTCACTGACAGTCCAGACGTATTAGAATGTTGAAACAGCAATGCGCCAAGGGAAACATTGCTTGATTGACAGAGAGTTGACAGGCAAAGTTAATAACAAAATGGCATTTACTCTTCTGCCCCACTCCACCCCGATTACATATTTATCCCCAGCAGGTGATATGTGAGGTGGCCCATGTATACTGAGTCAATGGAGGCGCTTATGTGACGTGGAGGCTGACACCATCCCAACCAGACAATCCTGCCTCCTTTTCAGACCTCATTGTGTTCGTTAAATATCCACATGCCTGGTGAGTGGCATCAGGAGAAAACAACACACTACAACACAGTGCAATGCCTTAAAATATACTGAAGTGAAAGTCATTTTTAAAAAAGATTTAAATCCAACCACCTATTAAATCCAATAAAAATTTAGAATTAAAAGTTTAATGATCTGTTTTTTTATCTGTCCTTTAGGCAAGGAGAGTACTGATTTAAAAACATAAGGGTTGCAGCAAGACAACAGAATTCAGAATTTAAAGACCCTGGAGGCACAAATCCAGGTCCAAATGGTTTATTTGATGCAATTTTAAAATGCGCACATTGAAAAGGAAAGGGCTAATAGGGAAATGGAGACAGCACAAGAAAAGTCCCAAGAGATAGAGACAAAGTATAAGACTTTACAGGTGAAAGTGAGTACTGCAGATGCTGGAGATTATAGTCACGAGTGTGGTGCTGGAAAAGCACAGCAGGAGAGGCAGCATCCGAGGGGCAGGAAAATTGATGTTTTGGGCAAAAGCCCTTCATCAGGAATGGTTCCTGTTGAAGGGATTTTGCCTGAAACGTCAATCTTCCTGCTCCTTAGATGCTGCTTGACCTGCTGTACTTTTCCAGCACCACACTCTTAACTGTAAGAATTTACAGTCAGCCATTAAGGTCCTTCACCAAGCTCAAACTGAAAACTGAGACAGGAATGCACAGCATGCTCGGTGCCAGTGGCAGATAGCTCAGTTATCAGTTATTGAAGTCCCAGTTATCTAGCCAATGAGGTTTTATATGCACCCACCATCTGGTACAATTGCAAGACAATGTGGAAGAAAGGGGTGAGGTGGACTGGGAATATTTAGAGGATGAAGCAGCCCGATACACTCAGCAGGAGGAGGGAGATAGTGAGAGTCCCAGGACACATTCTCCACCCCAGACTCAGAAGGGGGAGTAAATTATATCCTGCTCTCTGTCCTGCATTGGCACAGCCACTTAAGGAGAAAGCTCCCTTTGGAGCCTGTCTCTATGAAATCCATACAAGCTCAGGCACCATAGGAGCCCTGGACATTCAATACAGTACACATAACATCACAGAGTTTGGGAAATAGTAAAAGCATGAATCAGCAGTTCTTCATGTTGCACACCATTAGGAGGAAACAAGGGGTCAGAATGTACTCTGGGAGAGGGACATCAACATCCATCACCAAAAATTGTGTGGCAGCACCGCTACTGATAGTAGCCAATGTTACACCTGTCCACATGCTGAGTGAGCACTGCAGAAAGTTAAACACCATGCAACTGTAATGTTATTATATCCTATGTAGTTTAATAGAATTGCAATTATTTCTATTAGCCAAGAATATTCTATAAAGTACTTTAGATTACATTCCCTACAGTGTGGAAACAGGCCCTTCGGCCCAACAAGTCCACACCGACCCTCTGAAGAGTAACCCAGCCAGAACCATTCCCCTCTGACTAATGCACCTAACACTATGGGCAATTTAGCATGGCCAATCCACCTAACCGGCACATCTGTGGACTGTGGGCGGAAACTGGAGCAAACCCACACAGACACAGGGAGAATGTGCAAACTCCACACAGACAGTCACCCGAGGCTGGAATCGATTCTGGGACCCTGGTGCAGTGCTAACCACTGAGCCATTGTGCCACCCCATTAGCACTAAATAAAATAAAAGTAACATCTTAAAAAGTAATTTGCTGTATTTGAGAACTGACATCATCATTTAAGATAGTTGGTTACCTTATCTCTCAAATGTGATACAGTACAACAGCAAAAACAAATGAATTCTTCAAACCTGCAAGAAAGCTCACTGTGATTCACCACTTCAAATATTCTCTTTATAAAAATGCCCCATTTTCTTGTGCTTTTAGAGTTCTGCAATTGGGTTGTTTCACTTACCAGGTCTGTGAAAATGCTGTGGAGAGCGAGCCACAGTGGGAGTATAGCAGTGACGAGTGTAACTGGGAGAACTGATGGAGCTTTGGCTGGAGGATCTATGCACCATTCGATCACGCACATCATGGTATCCCTAAAACATATTACATATATGTAACACTCAGGTCAGACAAGCCAGACGAAGCAAGTGGCACATTTACAATGAATTCAGGGGAGAATTTAGTAGACAATAGAAACAGAATTATGTAAGTATTAATAATGAAAGATAGATGTGGCATAGTTGGCAGTTAATTAACTATTAATATTATATTTTCCAAGACTGTAACAGTCTCGAACAATTGGGTTGCACATTGGATGGGTACCACTGGGACACTGAAGATTCAATTCACAACATCATTTTGCTCTCAATGTCATGCAGCATTTCCAAGGAGAAGTGTTCAGGCATACCAGCCACCCCAATGCTGAAGGGAATATAGAAGCAGGGAGATTTGCCCCTAAGTTGCTGTCTTACATTGTCTAAACTTTGATTAGCTTTGGATGTGGTCCAAGTAAAGGCGTTGATGGAGAAAGAACCATCACGAACCAGGAGCATTTGGGACAACCTGTGACTTGAGTAGGAAACTAGAGTTTATGAGATTTTTTGTGCTAAGTCGAAAACCATTAGGTTGGAATGAAGAACCTCCCACAAAATTGGCTACAAGCCAGGATGAATTCATCACCATTGGGTGTTCCCACAGTCTACAATTGTTCATTGGACTTTGCAGATGCTACAAAAATTAAGCTAGATGCTTTGGGTGCTCAAACACTAACAGGTACATTTTAAATGTTTTGAGTGTTACTCATATTACTAAGAAACTGATTTTTAACACCAATATAAGTAGAAAACAGTTCTGGATATTTTCAAATGTCACTTTCAGTATTTTAAAGTTAAATTTCTCAGAAGGGAGTCTCCATAGTCTGCACTATGTTAGACATAGATGATTAGTGATAAGATTAACCTGAGGGTGGCCCCACCTCAGGTGAAGTCCACACAGCAGGGCTTTCATAGTGACCTCAGCAGCATAGGAATTGAACCTGCAAGGTTAATATCACTCTGCATTGAAAAGTAGCCAGTCAGCCAACTGAGCTTACTGAAGCAAAAGAGGTTCCCACAAGTGCTGAATTGGCTCTGAAATTTAAAATATTTTTCTTTGTAAAACAAACATTCTGAGCCGTTTTAATAATATCTTATCAAATTATCATTCTACAATCTACCAAGTTATAAAACAGAATTTTACTGACAAATCAAGTTTTTCAGCATTGCGAAATGCAAGTAAGTTTGAGTGGAATCTTGGGGGAAAGCAAAACATTTCTCAAAGTAGCTCATTTTGCCACGTGTTTCATTGAAAGCAAAGGCTTGAGTCCATTAGCTCTATTTCATCAAGTTGGGAAGGCAGAACATCGATGGGAAGAAGGGTTGCTTTTCTGAGCATTGGGAGAGAATTGAAACTGAAATGGGAACATGCCACTATGAAGGATAGAATTACTGATCAACTAGTTTCTGGTGGAAGTGATGGCATATGGAAAACAAAATGCCATTTATATTTCTTTTGAATAGAAATTCCTGAGTATAAGGGCATTTAAATTAACCAGACTAAGAGTAGATGGAGGATTGGAATTATGAAAGACTGGTACAATTATAAATTTATTGTTCATAGCTCTAACTGGAAAGACCCCACAATCACAAAGACTAGACTTGAATTCTCTGTTTGATATTTGAGATTTTGTTTTGGAAAAGAGAAACGTGAAACCATTCCTCTCAGTTATAAATCAGTACTGCGCTCCTGAGAGAAAGAGGACTTCAAATATGAAGCAAATAATTAATTCTCAAATGACAAATAGGTCACGTTTTTCAATAGGATTAAATAACGTATCTCTCTTTGCTAGGTAAAATATGAAGAAAATGTTCATTATAGACTTCAAAATACTAACAAGTATGTCACATCA